>NW_028297113.1:2435103-2735103 GCF_055798465.1 Pogonomyrmex barbatus | reverse complement strand
AAAGGCCTGCCGGAAGACCGCTTGGGAGATATCCGCTAACCATGAGACGTTTAAATGATGAGAGCGCGGATGTACGCGGAGAGCGTGCACGGTGGCTTGATTTACGATCGGCCTTCGCAGGATTATATCCTTCGATCGCGCGAGCCAGCACCGCGCGCCGCGAGCGCGCGCTGCCCCAGTTCGCCGCCGGTTCGGACGATTAACGGAAATAGCGGGAAGCCGTTCCTCAATTTGTTCCTGCTCTTTTTCTCCTCTCCGTGCGGGGCGCGCGAGCTACGAGGACGGAAGTAACGGCGCGAACACGCGCGTGCGCGCGCGCGCGGATGCGTATACAATACGGGTTTTAACCGATTTCACCGATTATTCCGTCATGCCCGCGATGCCCGCGATGCCCGCGATGCGGAAATCGCAGGATCGCAATGATCGGGTGCACGCACGATGCTTCTTCGATTTAGATTAGCCGAGAGCAAGATCTTCCCGATCAAGCGACTCCGGCTCCGACAGAGACGGAATTATTCGTTGGCAGGCATCTACCTGTCGGAGAACAGTGCTCCGAGTGCTCTCGTGATTGTGAATTGTTCATTTTGAATAGGGGATAATTGTGAAATCTCGATAATGACGAAAAATACAAGTTTCGATATAGAATGCTATGTTTTGTCGTACGCGCCAAATGTGTGCCGTCGATTCGTTATGCACATTGTATAAATCTCGGGAATCATTAGCTGGAATTTTTTGCCGTTACGCGAAATATCATTATAAATAGATCGTGATTGTATTTCGGGATATTCAAATTAAAATTAAATTATATTTTAAATAAACTAATTAAATTATTTTGACATACCTATTTGGTTATCTATAATAAAAGATTTTGTACTCACAAAGGATCTGATATAACTGTCCGGAATCAATTTGATTTTTCCGAAAATATATTCTTAAACACAAAGATCTAAGAAAGACATGTATTTTTTTAAACAACCCTTCAAGTCAAGTACTTGATCCCAATTAATTATTAGGTGAGATATATAGAAAGAAGTGAGATATATAGAAAGAAGTTTTAGAGAAAACTTTTATGATTTTTTATGTATTTTATAACTGTTTGTTTAAATTTTTCAAATATTTTTCAAAACCCGCATTCTCCATATTATTATTTTAAAATTTTTCAACTTATCTCTCCCCACTAAACCAGGAATGTAACTGCTATGTAACATAGATGTAAGTGTACATGTTTTTAAATGGGTCTATATCTCTAAAATTTTGTAAAATAATTTTATTATATACAGTTGAATTTGGCAAAATTCTGTTTAATTTTTGTTTTTCAAAGAAATTTAAATTTCATAAAAATAATAATGGAGGATGAGATATTTTAAAAAACATTAAATTTTTAAAAAACGATCTAAAATACACAGTTATAAAGTAAATAAAAAAAACGTTTGTCTACAATATTTTTCTATATATCTCATCGCGCGTTTCGTTTTAGCTTTGAAAGCTCGTTTCGCCTCTTAAATCTCAAATTGGACAGAAACAATTTGATTATGAAAAAAATTGGTGTCTCTTATTTTGCATTTATTTCAAAGAGGATCAAATCGGTTCCAGATAGTTGTGACAGATCCGTCACAATTGTCAGTCAAAGTTTTAGTTAAAAAAAAGGAAAAAAATAGTAGCGATGCTGAAACAGTAGTTACAAGTTAGTAGGCGTTAATCAAGTAACGCGAACGCATGATTGCGATCTTCTTTTCGCGTTTTCCGCGAGAAGAGGACGCAGGAATATCACGGGCCGAGCCGATACTACTGAGCTAATTTAGCCCCGAACGCGCGCGGCTGTCTAATTAAGCTGGCTTTCGCGCAACAAAGCGCCGTACGTGTGGCCGCAATCGGGCGGGCTTTACAACGCCGGCCGGTATCCGGCGCTTCCACGTTGTTGACCACGATCGTCCTCCACTCGAGCCGGAGGAAACTGCGGGGAAAAAAGACCGAGGGGCGCGCGGGGTGGTGTCGTAGAGGAGCCAGGAGAAAAAGCTCTTGAGCTTTGAATATTCAGTAGGTACGTACCGGTTCCGCGCCGGCTTCCTCCCCATCTGACCTTATTTTTCTGACGGAAAAAACTGCAGCTTCCGTCGCTGCTTAGGGATTCGCCTCGCCGTTGACGAAGGGTACACGTCGCCGGAAATTTGTACCAACGTCCACGGTTAGACGAGGGACAGACCGATTTGAATTAATGTCAGTGCGTCGAGACGAGAACGCGTCGCCGATAAACCGTCGATCCTGATAAGCGAAATTCCAACGGGATGGAAAAAGGTACCGAGGGACCGACGACGGCCGTATCGATCCCTCGGGAGTCGGTAGAACAGGTAACTGGTCTGTATCATCCACACTGAAGTCTTCCTCCAGACTGATAAACTAACGGTCGTAGGTAAAATACAGGGCGTACGGAGGATGATTGCGTGTTATCATGCGGTCGGTAAAACCGAGATTTTGCAAAATCAAGACGGACGATCAAGTTGAATATCGCAATTTTTCTATATATATATTTTTTCAGAGGCTTTAATTGACATTCTCTATAGAAGCTAGCTAAATAAAGCTAAACATACGAAGTTATGAAAACATATGAAGTATTTCATATTAAATGGGCAAAGTAAAATTAAATAGATGGCGTAGTTTTTAACGAGGTCAAAAAAAAAAGCGTTTTATGCGAATAGATTAAAATCTCTATGGTTTATTTCCAAAAGTATACGTTTAAAAGTATACGTGTCAAGTATGAAATAATACCAGATTTATTTTTGAAAATATATAATTACTATATTTATATATAATTACTATATTTATAAATATATAATTACTATATTATAAAAAAATCGACGTACTTACCTGGATATTTGCAATCATGTTCGTCGCTACCATCTTGGCAGTCTTCCACAAAGTTGCATCGCTGAGAGTCCAAAATGCATCTATTTACGTCGCATGCGAATTCGCCAGCACTGCAGCCTGCAAAATGAATTGCATTGCATTTTCGCAGTGTTTTGTGAAACTGTTTTAATTTCTTTATGATTATTTCATAGCTTTTAAACTTGAAAAACTACATATATATTCGCAAAAATATAAAATTTATCTTTAAAGATAAAAAGCGTTAGAAAAATGAACACATCTTATTCTCGTTACACATTACGTGCATTGTAATACATTACATGCATTGTGTGAACAAAAGTTTACAAATTCTAGTAACATATGTACATTTTTACAGAACACTTATAGATGATGAAACATATGATTGGAAGTTTCTAAACATGTCTTATAATGTATGCATAATAATGTACACTGCTATATTATTAATTATATATAAAAGGAGTCATATAAGAGAAGCTTATACATATATATTCATGCACATTTATACATACATTCAAAATGCAAAGAGAATTAAACACACATTTAACTGGAAGAACCGTTATTTTAACGAATATTTTAACGAATTTTTATCGAGATAAAAAATTCAAAAGTTTCTTCTAATAACTTTAAAACTTTTCCTTCATTTCTTTCTTAAATCACATATCCGTTAAAACGGCGAAAATCGCGGTTCTTCTAGATCGCGCCGACTTTCAGCGTTAATCCCCATCCTCGGCGGAGATCAACCGGCTCAACCTGTACCTGGATGCGGGCAGTCGACCTCGTCACCACCGTCATCGCAATCCGGAACGCCGTCGCACTCCTGCACCGAACAAATGAAACGACTGCCATCTTGACAGCGTACCGTGTCGTCGGCGCGACATTTATCCGAAGACGACCTCAGCGTGGATTCCTCGTCCTCCCTATCATCGAAGTCCGATATCTCCGGTTTTACCTCGGACACTTCGAATAGGTTTGTACGATGTTGCGGTGTCAGGGTGACGTGCACAAAATCTGTTGTTTCGTTAATCAACGTGGTTTCAATATCGAGATTGTGACACGTATGTCATGTCGCACGCGTGTTAGTAAAAAGCGAATTAGGCGAATAATAAGGTGAAACCGACGAAGTGATACCACTTTCTTTTAGGTCTCTTAGTCATTTTGGTTTTACTAATATTGCTTGAACGTTCCACAAAATATATAAAGAAAAAAGAAAAATTTACTTTTTAAAATATTGTATTGATAATTTTTGTAAGAATATTTTTATCGAAATAAATTTTGCTTATATTACATTATATATTTTAATTCAATTCTCTGTACAGATCTCTCTTCCATAGATTATTATTGCATTTTTATAAATTATATTAAAAAATAAATTTATAATTAATTGTATTTTCTTATCTAAACAAAGTTAAAAAGCATATCATATATCATAATTTTTAAGTAAGAATATTTTTATCGAAATAAATTTGGTTTACATTACATTCTACATTTTAATTCTCTGTATAGATTTATCTTCCATAGATTATTACTGTATTTTTATAAATTATACTAAAAAATAAATTAATTATAATAATTAATTGCATTTTCTTATCTAAACAAAGTTAAAATATCGGAAGATAGACTAAATGAAAGTTGAAATGATGACAGAAAATATAATACAGGAAAATATAATACAGAAAGAGAGAAAGAAGAGAGTTGGATCTTCAAGATATTTAAAGATATAAAGATGCATTTATGTAAATGCAATATTTTGTTATAAATTAGTGCAGTTAGAAGATTGAAATAATAAACGATCCATCCCGTATATATAGATTACATTGTGACCTTTGTTAATCAGGAGAGGAAGAGAATTATGCGATTTTTACAGATATAAGCTATAAACAACGAAGTAACATTATGTACAGCTTTCTATTCCTTTTCAAAATCAAATCTTGTATACTTACCTCTGTCCTCTGTCTTGTTTGACGAATCTGTCGGACAATTGTCCTCATCGGAACCATCATTACACTGTAATATGCCATCGCAGCGAGATTCTAGAGGCACGCATTCGCCACTTCTGCACCTTAATTCGGCTGTTTGATCGCATTCCGGCTCTGTGTCCTTGTCTCCTGCATTCGGGTGTCGTGTGTCGTGTTTATGTATATTCATCGAGAGTAGGCGAAACAAATAGACCGTGACGTCAATCAGTGTTCATTTGAAAAAAGATTGAAAAAAAAAAAGGAAAACAAGAATGAGAACAGAAATTTAATCAAGAAATAAATTAAAATTAAAACGAAATTAAACTTAATAAGTTAAAATAAATTTATAAACTAATAATAATAAACTTAATAAAAATCGAATAAAAAATACAGAAAAATCTGACTAAAGATTGTAAAACTTTGAATGAGGCTTGCATCTAAAAGCGAAAAATTGCGTTCCTCGTGCACGTCTATTCCTAACAACGTTCTAATAATCTAAGCATGCCGAAATCGATGCGATTTCACGATTTTACGATTAAAATGATCGATTTCAACTTTTTCGATACTAGACACATCGTCTTCTCGATTGTCGTAATTTTTTTTCTACACACAACCATTAATCAATCCTTCGTTGAGCAGTCGACCGTTCGATATTCACTAAGGCTTCGCACTAGGTCTCGCTATATTCGGACTTTTCTCCAGCTTGCAGCATCAGGGAAAGCTGAACGAATTACGAAGTTTAGTTTCGAAAGCTCCAACGTGAAATCGATCATTTCCAGTCGTTAGCGGTAGCCATCCAAGATGGAAATACCTTGGAATATCCTGAACGTGAATCCCTCCGGACCTACTTGGATGCTGCCCAAGGAATGATACTGCAGCTGTTGCTCTAGGATGGCACGCACCTCGAGCTCGTCCGTGAACGTCGAACCAATGTCTAGGGTAACTTGTGACGTAAAAGCGTCGGTTGTTGGCCTGGAAGCGAAATTTAAATTATTAGACTGAACGAAGGGGCGACGTGAAGAATCAAGATGGAAACGGATTGGTCATACTTACGATATTTTGACGACGCTGGCAAAATGATTGTATCCTGGAATGTGACGATTGTACAAATTCTCGACGGCATGTGTGAGATTGCCGCTCAACTCTCGGTATTCGGGACTGTTTCTGTCAGAATACTCTCGTCTATAAGGCTCGACAACCGTCAACGTTATTCGATAGAATCCTGTAAGATAAAGATATTAGTTAGTAATAAATAATCAATTTCTTAAAAAATATTATCTTTTATAATATTTTTAAATTTAAATATTATTTTTAGCCAAACTTTTTATTTTACTGTGCTCTTGTTTATTTTATAAAATTAATCTACTAACTAAGTCTTTGATGTTACAATAATATGTCTAATAATTCAGTGAACATAAAAAATAAAATAAAAAAAATTTAGCTATTACTTTTAAAAATATTGATAAGATTGATAAGATTTTTTTAATATGTTTTAGAAAGAAGAGCATTCATATTGAAAATAAAAATATATTCAAGTAACATGACCTAATTTTATTTTTAAGAAAATATTTTTATTACGAGAGAGAATATAGCATAATTTATAAAAAATTTAAATAGATTTAAATAGATTCAAATAGATTTTGATATTGAATTTCTATAATATAACTCTGGCAATATAAGTCAACATATACACGAATACTTCTTTATTGGAAATATTTTTGTCGTGTAAAATAAATGATACATTTTAATAAAAAGCTGCCAATCTTTCGTTTCAAGATTAAAAAAATATTTTAAGAAATTTTTCTGATTTTGATCGATGAAAATTTATGTAACAAATAAATTGGTACGACGATCTTAATTATTCTTGTCTTATCACATACTGCTTAGAAAACTACCATCTACTATAATTATTATATTACAAAACGTTATTCTATTAATGTTTAAATTAATTAAGGTTTAACAAATGCATTATCTCTTTTAGAAAGACAAAGAGACAAATAATGAATTAATTTTAATTTTATTCTTTTTCAATTTTTTACATATTTTTTAATGAGTAAAGTTGCGATTCAATAAAGAATTAGAGACTTACGTGCTTTGCCATCAGTGTTTCGATGTTGATTTCCTGTACTTGGAGGATAGCCCACTTCGCCTGCGCTGCCTTCGATCTCTCCTGAACCAGCCAAATCTTCGTCATCGCTATTTCCGTATGTTATTGGTATTCTTTGACTTTCTGCGGTATTGCTGATTTCATTTTCCTGCTGTAAAGATGTAATTGATAAATGATATTTTTGTGCAACATATATTTATATAAGGAATAAGTATTATAACTGAAGATTAAAAAGCATTACGAAGCATGTTTAAATTATCCATGTTTAATTATATATATATTTAGTTATATTATTCTCCTGCAAAGATTTATTTTTTTTTAAATTATTCATCCTTTAAATGAGAAATATTTGTATGATTTAATTAAATATGACAGACTGATGAAAAGTTAAAAGTAAATGCTTCCATACCTCGTCATCCACTTCGTTATTATCCTCGTTCTTTTCGAGAGTTAATCTTTCGATGCCACCGATACTCGCTTTGACATTTGGCACTTCGGGATGATCGAGAGTGTGATTTCCTTCATTTGAGATGACCGATTGGTCAATATCTTGATTTTGATTCTCGTCATCCTCTTCTTCTGTTTGGTCTATTAGAAAAAGACAATTGAAAAAGTGAGCAATGACGTAACTAAAAAAGAAGTAAGCGACAGAGAAGAAAAAGATATAGTTTTCTCTAATTATACATAAGAGAGAATTAATACCTGGTGGTGCTTGCGTAGTCGTGGTCGTGGTCGTGGATGATGAGACAAAAAAGTCAAAAAGTCCTCTCTTTATTCTGTGAAAAAAGGAATCATCTTGATGCGTTTCGATCAACGGTACTTGAGCCGCAATTTGTTTGCCTTCTGGATCGAAAATCAGATCATCATCCTGAAAAATGTCCAAAAAAATGTCATATCAATGAAAGATTCATTATGACAAACTAATAATTGTTCTTTTATTGATAACAATTAATTATAAATAAATGTAACAATAATCCCTCTAATTTTACTCTATTTATTAATTGTCTTTACGGATACGCATAAATTCCTAAAGTTTTTTACAAAATGTAAAATCCAAGAACCCCGCTCTCTCTCGTATTACGAACGATTTCGAAAAATATTCTTTGCATTTGTTACAATGTTTCTTATGACAAATGCATAAGTCACTATCTCATCGGGTGCTCAAGAATCTGCCACCAGATAACCACACATGTGACCGCGCGCGCGCGTGGCAGTGGCGGCACGTACGTGTGAAAGGCCATCGGGCGTGTGTATCACTGAGTATCCTCATGTGTCCCTCATAAAGAACCAATTCTCACCTAAACACACGATATAAATTCAGGATCGTCGGGCCATTCTGCCGGTAGCGGCGCGTCGTGATTCCGTAAGAACCGCGCGACCGGCAAACTGCCCAGGATTCGAGCGCGCGGGTCAATGACGTCGCTCGTGCGGGATGAAAATGGAGAACCGGCGTACCGTACCGGTGGTAGGTATAAGCCGGAGGAGCCAACCGGAATAACGTATCGTTATGGGCGAATACCTGACGATCCCCGGGTTACGTACAACCCGCCCGGTTATGCAAGCGTGCTGCCGTTACAGCATAAGTATGAATAATACACCGGGTGGTGCTACCCTACGTGCGTTTCTTACGTGCGAGAAAAAAGTAAAACGACGATCGATTAGCGAATACGTCACATTAATAAATTCCTTCGTCGTTACATTTGCCTCCTCACGCTCGCGAGGTGACGGTTCAGCTATAGAAGCTGAACTAATAAGAGATCCTGTCCCAATTTTTGTAACTGTAATTTTTTTATTCATTCAGATTCATTCATTTTGCAATTTAAAATTCTTTTTCTTTCCATAGGATGAAGGATTTATTTAATTTTTATAATACAATTTTGTATTTTTGTAATACAAAATTCTATTTTATTTTCTTAATAAAAATTAAGAATAAATTAAAGTTATTTTTCTCTTTGTTCTCTTTGTTAAAGATAAATTAAGATTTAGCGGGATTTCCTTTCAACGGAGTGATTTGTACGGGACAAACAAGGCAGGTGTGTCGTTTTCGTCACGCGCACAAAGTGCATGACACTGCAGCACGTGAGCGGAAATATCGTGTCTTCCTGCATGAGAGCACCTCGTGCACCGGTAATGAAGCTTAAATCGCGCCAGACGAGACGTATTATTACGGTCGCACATTTACATGGCGAGTATCATTTAAAGATTCGCGTGCAGCATCCGCGCACCTACACGCGAGCTCTCCGGATTCCCTCCGTACGTGCACACGCCGTCGAAATGCAGGCGCGAGCACGGCGGCGTGTATACGTTATGACGTAACTTTGAACTCGGTTTTAATGAGGCTAACGACACGGCGGCGTGTTTATTAATCCGCGTTCGTTGCAACTGCAGTTGCAACCGCCGCTGCGAAAACGATCCAACGATCTCTCTTTCGAGCAAAACCGTCATCCCGCTGGGGGGGAAAGACGCAACGTACGTATTCGATTTTTTTCTAATTCCACGTTAATTAATTTCTTTATTTCGGATCTTCATCGCTTGTGTGTGTGTGTGTGTGTGCAGGCGCCCGGGCGTTGTTCGTTGAATGTGTTTCTCGAGCGTTAACAGCCGCGAACGCGCGAGTCAAGAAACGCGACAACACCCGGCGCGCTCGTTGTTTCGACATTGCGGAAGTCCGGGCTTAGCGGGACGCAGATAAAACGCACTGCGAGGGGGGACCATTTTAGATCGCGATAATAACGACCATGATGCGCGACACATCCTGCCAGAAAACGGTCGGTGCGTTGTTCGCACACGCGGTTTTCATTACAGACAATTTCGCGTCTAAACTATCCCTTAAGCGGCGTTCCCGCACGTTTGTTATTATCGGTTATCGCATTAAGCGTTACACATTTCATAAATTGAAAAATGGAAATGAATTAGCGAAAAAAAAAAAAAAAAAAAAAAACGAGATATCCATTCATTCCGGATACTTCGACAAACTTAACAGAAATCAATAAAACACGAATGAATAAAAATCGCTCCCATCTAATTGAAAGGAATATTAAATAAAATGTTAAATATATATATATTTACTATATATATTATTTATCTGTATGTTCAAGTTAAAGGCTCAAACTTCTTTCTTATTTTTTTCCCTTCACGATCGTATCGTTTCGCGAATCGACTCGTACCACGTTTTTCACTTGCTTACTTAAATTTCTGCAATAAATAAATTAAACGCAATCGACGCAGGAGATTCTCGCACGGCTATGAGGCGCTAACGAGAGTATAAAATCGAGATCATCGGACATCATAATGGGGCTGTTCGGGAAAAATAAAGAGTCTGACCGCGATGAGGAGGCCGCAGAGGGGCATCGGGTGTGCCCCGAGACGCGGAACTTTGTTATTCTGGGCAAGTTTTACACGGGATTCCGCAGCTAAGTCCACTCTATGATCCTTTCACGGCAACTACGTGCTCATACTTCGACAAAACACCGCCCCTATAGTCCGAAATCCTTAAAATGCATGGGAAATACGTGTTGCCGCAGGTTAAGTAGCCGTAGGAAATTCGTCCTGCGTCGAACAGGACTGGAGAACTTCGGAGGGCTTTAAGATGGCAAAGTTGCCGGAGACGCGACGGAGACGTAAGATGCTCAGTCAACCTTCTCATTTTCATTTTTTTTTTCTCTCCCTTTCCTTCCTTTCCCTCCCCCCCCCTCCCCGCCTCCCCCGCCCACTTAACGAGCCTGACCTCACCTTGGTGATTCGAATAATGCATTCCGGTGGGAATGACTCGGCGGGATGGTGTATTTCGCAATTACGCAAAAACTTTCGTTGCCATATGCGGTCGCCTCAAACCGCACATGGGATATTGCGGAGCGCCGATGACTATACAAGGTAATGCGCAAGAGAAAACGTGAAAATCGATAGCAGAAATAATAATCTTGAGAACGCGAATTTTCAGAAATTGGCAATTTTCGATTTAATCACTTGTGGTTATGTAATACTTAATGTTAAATATGTAACACGGCGCATCTCTTTGTTTATATGTTTTTTGTCCAATTTTTAGATGCCGAAATATCGCAAATGCACTGCGATATTTTGACAAGAGTCTCGATAAGTATCTCTGAAAGTACCGGCACTTTCGCCGTTAATTTCTCCTCTCATTGATGTAATTCTGAATTGCTAGCATGTTACCAAATCGTCGTATGTAGGCTATCTTCGTTTGCTCACACGCTGTGTGACGTGTGCACGAGATAACAGATATATATCTCTTACACGGTGCCTTCAATTGGCTCCAGCCAAAAGGCTTTTTTACATAATCGCACCGATAACAGAAACAGCTTTGAAAAAGTGAAGAACTACGATTTTCGTCACGATCGGACAAGAAATTGAAAGGTATCGGATAGATTCCGATATCTGTGTAATGTATTTAAAAGAAATCAATATCTATCAATTAAAATAACAAATTTAAACAGTTCCTAGCGCCGAACAAAAATATAGAAATTTCAAGTAATTCGCGAGTGTCTTATAGAGAAACTCGATGTGTGACATCAAATTTGTGATAATTTTGACCCAAATTTTGAAAATGTAAAAAATTTTTCTTCTTTTTTCTCTCTTTTTCTTTTCATATCTTTCTCATTTCTGTGTGGCAAGACTAAATGTGACCTATTTATATAATTTCAGACTAATAAAGATGTTTTTAGCAGTACATTTTCGTTGTTATGTCAATTATAATTATATAACGTGATCATGCAAATGAATATGATCATCATATTAAATTTTTCCTCAAACTTCGTACTGATATGTCTTGTAATCGGAACACTTGCAATCTACAGGTCAAAGCGTACTGCAGATAATCAGCAACTTACCAACATTTGTAAATTTTTAGCACAAAAAATTAAAGATTACTATGAAAAAGAATAATTAAAAAAATTATTATTGCAAGAATAAGAGAATATGTTTTCGTTGAATACATTTTTTCTTTATATACATGTTGCAAATACGTTATTAATTCATACACATACACTAAGTTTTATAATATTAAGTTTTTTTATTTTATAACATATTCATAATGTAATATATCATCACCAAATCTCATATAATAATAATATGAAGAGAAAAAAATGTAACAGTTCTATAATTAATTTACAGCCCATTTATGTTTAATACATAATATCGCAAAAATAAAAAGTTGGCTCTTTTTTAAAATACAAAATATAATATTTTAGTAGAGAGAACGGAAAAAAAAATGAAATATATAGGACAATTTTAATATTTTATAATAGTCCTGAAAAGATTTTAGCAGTATTTTGTAGCAGCAGATAAATGTAATGTAATTATAGAATAATAAAGTTTATTAATAGACCAGTCATAATATAGCGCTGTTATTGATGCGGTTGATATAAGATGTCTATTAATCATCTGGCTTTGCTGAATTGACTGCAAAAGTTGCGACATCCGTATGTAGGACGGCTTTATATGATTTAGCGTTGAAGAGTATGTCGTACGACGAAAAAAAAGACGAGACGTGCTCAAAGGTCAAGATCCAGCACGTCTCGCGTAAGGCAGGCAGACCAGGCAGGCATGTCGGAAAGAAGAAATCCCCCCAATTTGAGGGACTTCTCTCGGGGCTTTGACTTAACGAATATATACGTCCAGCCTTTCGTGTTCTCCAGGACGCGCGCGAAAGAGGATGGCGATATGACGCAGGAAAAGGGGCGAGTCGATAAAAACCGGGAGAAGGGTAGAGATGAGAGAAGGAAGGAGGAAGGAGAGGAGACGGGACGTCGGTCGATCGTCCTTTGTCTTAAGCCGTGCTATATTAATGCGGAGAACATGTTACATGGAGTGGAATAAAGGGGCGGTGGGAAAGAGGAAGATGGGGGGGAAAAAGGTGGCATCGTGGCGCGAAAAAGAAGAGCGCCGTCGTGCGGAATACTAAGAAGGGTCACACACGCCCGCCGAATCTGCGTCCAGGATGCAAGAACAGGAGAGGGTGCTTCCACCTTGCCTTTGCATTTTAACAGCCTCTCGTCGGAGAAATGAGGTCCTTCGACCTGAGAGGGACGAACGAACGGTTAAATAGCACGAAACATTACATGACGATTTATTACGTAGCACGTTTATATGTTGATTGTTCGAAAATAATGAGAAACTTGTATTACCGATCCAATTAAATATAATATAAAGCCAATTGTAATGAAAAGAATATTTTCCACGCGATTTTCTTAATGATGATCGATTAACGCGGACGCGAATTGTTATAGATATGCGACGATAATTTGCACATTTGCAATTTAACGGAAGTAAAAAACAGATTTCGAAACGGAGGCTAAAATACAGAAGTATAAAAGAAACACCCTATCTATCTGATATATCTGATATATTGTGCGTCACATGGATGAGTGAATGAAAAACAGAATTTGTGTGTACGTAGTAGATGTTAACAACTAATCGCTCTTAATTCTCAATACCGACGAGACAAGAGTTCACCGAGTTGTCGGGGTCGTCGAAGTAAGGATCATCTTATATGAACCTTCATATCCCCGCGTTTCAGGACAACGCGGCCAAATAATTCCTCGGCTCGGCCAAATACCTCAATCCTCTCTTGGCCACGGCCGCGAAATTGCGGAAATCATCTCGGTCCGATTTCCCGAGGAGAACGCGAAGTCCGCTCTCACAACGGTCGACGGAGCCGCGGGCTGCGGTCTGCCACTCGCACGTCAACCCTCGACACCGGAAAAAGCGCATTAACCAGTTTTCAGGGAGAGTCAGTCTCACCGACAGCCCCCTTCGCGAGAAGGATTTCGAATGACGAGATATCAATTCTTCCTCAGAAAAGCCCCGTCTCTTCTTGTCAATTCTTATTATATAGGGATAAATCCCCGACGTGGGAAACGTAATGCCATAATTGTAAAATGTCCGTCGGGAATAAACGTCGTTACAAGTAAGAAGCAATTTTTTTTAGTCGTCTGCACGCTAATTTGTAATTTTAAGTTACTCCTCTCAGGTCTGCCAAGTGATAAACGCGAGAACAACATGCGATTACATTTATCGTGAACGCGAACGTATCTTGCACAGACTATGTTTGTTAACTGCTTCATTGAAAAAAAAATTGTCTTAACGTAAAGAATTTTTTAAGGAACATGTTGCGAAATTAGCTCTGAGATCATTGGAGGAGAGTCAAGATAAAATTAAAGAGGAAATTAGATTTCCTCAATTAGATCGTTGTCTTCGTTATTATGTGTACACAACACGTTATTCTCTTTTTCATAACTCTCTTTTATCGATTTTTCTTGAGATATAGATTGGCAAATAATTCTTGTAATAACTAAAAATAATAAAATATTGGTATTAATATAACATTCCTCTCTTTGTCATTTAACGAATCGGAGTGATATTTGATAAATTAATAATAAATTGTATCTCATTTCTAAATTTTAATAGAAATCTAATTATTTAATACTTTAGTTCAATTTATTGCAATATGTTTTTCTACTGGAAAAACTTAATTTACTTCAAAATGTTAAAACTATAAATTAACACATTTATCGAAAAACTATTTCAATCACTTTCATATTTGTGTCAAAATTATAATGCATAATGCCTTTATTATTAAATACTTTTATTATATAAACTTTATATAAAAATATTTGACTTATGTTATTTTGGTTTAAATAAAACAAATTTATTTACATATATTTTCAGCAATTTCAAAATCGAAATCTTTTGTCTGACTCATCGATGTCCAGCTATCTTTTCTCACTCTTTTCTTTTAAGCGGTTTTTCCTGCGGCGTCACGAGCGATGAAACCCGAAGCGACGAGTGGCGTGGTCTCAACAAATTACGGAACTCCACTTACCACTTACCGTCCCATGCTCATGTCGTCTATTACGATCTGCCGCGTACTCCCTTTCCCTATAAAGGGGTGCGTTAAGTGTCACTTTGGTGTCGCCGCTCGCGAGGGGTGTAAATTGCATGACTAGCCCTACTATATTCACAGAGATTTGTTTTGCAATGTTTAACCCTTAAAATGCTGTTATCTTCTAACCTAGTATTATACAGATCCGTTATAAATATTCGATTTAACGCAAAATATTCTAATTCAAGAAGTAATAATAATTTCTTGTAAAATTAATTAACTTTTATAGGGATAAAGCAATAATAATTCTGTTCCAGTATAATTTACGTAACATATACAGATCACTCGAATCAAATTTGCAAATTAGGCGAACGATATAAATAATAAAATATTGTCCCTTTTACTTAATTTAAGACAAGAGAAATTCAAGTAGAACCAGTAGGTGTAGAATATTCTTATATCAAGATCCGTGACAAAATAATCGAGTCCACGTGTCTTCCTCAGGTCGACGCCAAATTTCCAGGGAAAAGAAAGTGCACTCTCCGCTCGAAGAAATTTCAGAATATACATATCTATTACAACGCCGGCGAGAATAAGCGCCTACGTTCATATCCTATCGTGGACTAATGAGACAGATAATTATGGAAGTGTGGCGAAAGGGAGTCGGGGAAGCTCTTAATGCGTGCCGATGAATCTCTCGTGAGAAATCAATCGGCGGCCTGCCGCCCGTTTGTTCATCGAGCCCGTGCTCTCACGTGAATTAGCTTACGCAACACGTTCCACGTTTTTGTTTGCCCCGGCCGGCCTCTAAGGATAGTCGATCCGACGGTCATTAACTCTATTAAGTCGTTAAACCGCGATGCACCGGCAGCGAGCATAGTCATCGCACGTGCTCTCTCTCTCTCTCTCTCTCTCTCCCCCCCCTCCCCCGCACGCCTCGCACGCCTCACCAGAGGCAATTGCGCTCGCATTACATTTATCTTGGCGAAGATGGCTTGAAGATAACCACATCGACGGATTTCGCAATTCCGCGCCGCTTAATCTCGCTCGAGGCGAGAAACGTCTTGCGCGAAACTTTCATTAAGACATTAGAAGCTTTCCCGCGTAATCGCCGCGGATTATCAATTAATTGATACCAATTAGTATCCTTCTCGGTATTTCTTCGTCCGATAGTATTTACTTACTAGCGCCGACGTTTTGATTCATCGAAGTTTTTTTATTGTATCGATGATACATCGATGCGACCGATTGTCGAACGAGTTCTATCCTGTGTGACCTGTACGGGAGAAGTTGAAAATGATGTTTCGCAGCAATTCGTAAAATTAATCGCGAGACAAATAATTCAAGTGACGGCGTGACAATAATATAAATTTACGATGAAGTTTCTCATGTTAAATAATTGATCAACAAGCATCCAATTTTCAAAAGCGTTACTAAACATAAGTGTCGAACTATACATGAATCTGGTTCATAACATTAATCTGATGCTGATGTATTAAGTAACTTGATTCTAATAATAATTATCGCTGAAATAAATATTATCGCTAAAATAATTGCTTCGAAGCGTACCAGAACGAAATCCCTCATATTTCCAATTCCTCCCCCTTACAGTCTCATGGCGCACATATAAATGACTTTATTGAAATAAATATTCATCGTACGATTTTTTGCCGCGGCAACGCATATACGGATTTCGTTAAATAATGTTCCAACCCGCGTGCGAGAAACGTCCGACGTCGACGGTGCAATTCGTCGACGAAATCTAATCGATGGTGGCCGCCCGCAGCATGGACGATTGTATCGGCGATGTGTGTTTTGACGGGCGTTCATATATGCTTTCTGTGAAAATAGTGTCCGAAGCGTTCTCGCGATCTCGCGGCCGGCTGGCGCGCGCGCAAATGTGCTGTAAGGAGCGAGCGGCTAAACCTCCGCAAACATTCGAAAATGAATATCAGGCGATCGAGAGGTCGCGAGAGCGCGAGAGGGTTTCGATGTAGTTCATATGTTTCAAAATATATTTCGTGCCGTCGTATCGCGGCTCCGTTCGCGTTTTCCCAGCCAGTTTTACAGAACATACACGTATGTTCGAAAAAAAAGCTGCGCTTTACATGTGTCAAAATCATCGAGATGGAGAATTAATTGGGGACCATTATAAATCCACAGTAGTTTTATCGTCCCGGAGATAAGACGGAAAAAAAAAGTTGGAACCACACACGCTCTCGTTTAATTTGTCATATCGACTTTATTAACTAGATCCGGATTTTAGAACATTTTAGAACAACCAATAATTTTTAGTAATTAGATTCTGTAACTTTGTTTTCGAGGAAGATAAACTTTTCTATGTTGTGAACTCCTCGTTTCGAAAATAAGGTAAAAACAATGTAAAAGGGTAAGCATGTGTGTGTATATAAAATATTTTAATAACGTTTAGGCGACGCCACGTGGTACGAATAGGCGCATTCTTGGCAACTTGGATGATTTCTAAAACGTTGTTCTATTGATGTTAGATCTATTCGTTCGTCTAACATAGATCGCACCTGCTGATACAGATGCAGGAAGAATCGCGAGACTTTCGGGTTGAACGCACAGGCGTATACACAAGAAGGGCACTGTTCCTCGTCGAGTCTGGTATTCGTATACGCGGATACAGGCCGTGTGGCCGTTTTGTTTGGCAAAAGCAAACAATTCCCCCCCCCCCCCCGAGGCACCCATTTCCGTCGGGCGCATGGATCGAGAATAGATCAACGGGGGAAACTGGAACGGTATGTCAGGGGAAAATTTCAGAAGTGGTCCTCTCGTCAGTCAGGCTTTGATCTCCTGAATTGGCAGGGTGTCCACCTTATCCACATAACTCGTAAATCGCAGATAGATCGTAATGTTTCCTATTAATTTTGATGTAACTTAATTTTGACCGCGACTTATTTTTATTTTTATTTAGTTTTAAGAATATTGGAAAAGAATAAAAAGGAAATTAAAGCGAGATTAATCTATGTTATTAAAAATAGAATTGACATAACTGGCTAATTGGTCGATCGATTTGTCAATGATTGACCGATATTACATTGACGTAATGCGATTACAGTGTCCCATATATAGGAAATCTTAATTTCAAATTACGAAGTTTATGCCTGCAAGAAACGCACTATTGTAGCGATAATGCATTGTTGTTAAAACGTTACGTTGTGCGACAAGATTCGTCAGCGCGCTAATAATAAACGTTCGTGGCTTAACGCCACGATGAATGACGGAACTCGGACAAAGCTACATTTCGTTCCATATCGCAATTGGCATCAGCCTCATCTCAGTTACTTCATCGAGCTTTCACAACGGATATGTTGCGGAACGCCGCAACCTTGATGACCGACCACATTTTTGGCGGATTTGCAGATAACGCGCGGAGAGAAATCCGGATGTGCCTTCGCTCAATTTCCGCTCGTCGGTGAACAATCGTTTTTTTTGCATTACCGTGTATCAAATCACAATTATAGCACTTAGGTCGCATTACGCGTATCGCTGTGATATGTAAACTTGCGGTACGGCGAAAAATAGACGATCGACGAAAGGAATGTAGAGAGACGATTCAAATTTTTCGAAACAATAAAATCTATAATTTACAAAATAATATAATAATGATAATGGACTATTTGAATAAGAGAGAAATTTGAACGCGATGGAAAAAAAAAAAAAAACAGTTGTAACAAACGCGACAGATCCGTATGCGTGTTCGAGCGGAGCTCGCGTTTCCTCAAGATCGGAAAATTACACATTCGCATACAGTTTCCGGTACCGACCAGCAATTACCGTATGTAATTCAATCGTGAACCGAGTGAGTATCAGTTTAATGCAAGTAGGACGCGCGTATGCAGTAACCAGTTCACCAGGAAATTGGTCTGCCGAAATTCGATATTGCCCACGCAATACCTTCCTCGTTATCTGACGGGAAAAATTCGTTTGACAAATTTTAAATATCCTATTTTAAATAATTCAATCCTTAATAATAGTAATGAGACAAATCGTAATAACATTTAAAGATTTATCGAAACGAAGGAAAGTTAAAAAAATTCGAACGAGCGTATCTGTCTCCAAAATGATAAAATTATTATGGCTTTTATAAAAATATGATGTTCAAATATTATAATAAAAATAATAAAAATAAAAAAACATCGGGTGCAAAGTATTCGTGGAATTCGTGACATTTGTACGACATCCTATATTTGCCGTTTGCCGAAAGCTCGATATAAATTTACAACACGGGCTACAAACAGGCCACCGATGAAGAATTACAGAATCTATAAAGTCACAAAATCTATAATGATATAAAGTACATTCATTAGCAATAAAATTATTGAAAAGCTTATGAGCGATATGCTTTTAATATGAATAATATCATTCGACAAATAAGGTTTCGTCAAAAACAATGTCTTAGTTGCGTTATGATAATTAGAATGAATGTCAAGGCGTTTTCATTTAATGCGACAAGAATATATGTTCCGTTGATGGAACTGACCTTTACATTAATTATCACCACCTTGCACGGCGTATTATATCATTAGAACGGAATTTAGGCAATTATGCCATTTCGATTCATGAATGTGTATCTTGATATGCGTAGGCATGCTAGGAATAGCGACACTTGACATTGGTATAATTAATGATCTATCCGCGACTGCAGTTACATATTTATTAAAGATTTCCATCGCAAAAATCTCGATTTAAAAATCGTCTTTAAAAGTATCGTCAGAATTTTATTCGATTTTTAAAAATTAGATACTTGTTACCAATCAAACTGTCATTTCGAATTTTAAACGAATTTTGAACGTATATCTTGATATGCGTAGGTGCCAAAGCGTAAGTGTCAAAGTATTGGAATTGCAATAGCTGATATTGGTAATTAGAAATCTATTGGTGGCTGTAATTATATATTTATTAAAGATTTCGAAAAAAGCTAACTTTTAAGAATTAATTGAATTTTATTTTAGCATAAAAATTTCAACTGTTCTCATTAATGCAATGTTTACTGAATGACATAAAAATTTTCGCGATAAGATAATTAAGAAAAATAAAATTATCACACGTGCTCAAAATATGAATTACACAAAAAAATATTTTCCACTTGCATTCTAAAAACATTTTGCGAGCGATTTTGAATAAAAATTAAATGACACAAAATTAGGAGAATTAAGATTGCGAGTGAAAATGGAGCAAACAATTTCGAGATCGATAGTATTTAAAATTGTTATTTCGTTCTATCAAACATTTATATACTGTATTTACAACATAAAAATAGCATTTTATATATTAACGAAGCAATTAATGTAAAATTTAATATCTTTCTTTAATCACTGAATTTATATAACGCAATAATTGAATTGGATTGTATTAATTATTTTAAAATAATCAATATAAAGGTTATTTTCTTGTTTACAATTTATCTGTAAAATTGAATTACATGTATTTCCAAAATCCATTTCGATACAAATTCAGCGCGTGCAAAAATTGTTAATTATCCGAGCAAGTCCGATTGTCATCGTTCACCACATTCTTTTATAGTTTTTCATCTTTCTATAATGATGAGTTTAAACTCCGGAAATCTCAATAATATGCAGACGTTTCCGCGAGATATGGAGAAACTCGTCAGTCTTCAAAGTGACGAAAGGCTGCATCTTTTCCCTCTCTCGATGAGGTAAATAGTCACAGAAAAAGAGGGATGAATTGTAGACTGGCGAGAGTAAATGCCGAGTACTCTCTCGACCACCCTCACCACCTACTTTGCACCCCCGTACACGGAGAACCATGGCCCTCAAATCTTACCCTCAAACTGCTCTAATAGTCTATTGTTCAACGTCCGAGAGACAAATTCCGTACGGCTTTATTTCACAGTTTCGCGACCGAGAGTGATAAGACGCACAGGGAGATCGAGAATTGTCGAATGAGAAATTATTCCGTTCAATTTAGTACGCGGTCGCGATTAAAATCTTATCTTAGCTAAAATCAATCCGTAGGACAAAAATTACCACGTAACAAATGTAAAATACATTTATTGCAAAAATAAAAAAGTCGATACCTACATTTGATTTTTTGGCGATAAATGGAGGAAAGAGCGATAGACCAATATAGCACACCCTGTATATATGCGCGGAATTAACGTCCAAGCGGTGAGATTTACGTCCATGTCTATTTGCGTGACATACAATCGAAATACAGCGATGTCGCGAGACGTCGCCCGTGCCTAGCAACGTTTCAATGACAGGAAAAGCATGCAGAGTGAGTCACCGTTCAGAAATACATTTTGAGATAGAGGATAAATTCATGCCCGATTCTCATATTATTTCGTACATATTCAGCATCGATATTGGAATTAAGTCATGAATTTTTTTAAGTACTGAGAAAAAAATGCTGTTGACATCAACAGCATTGGTCTAATTGGAAATAATTTTGTTAATTCAATGACATTATTAATGAAAGGAAAAATTGATTATTATCTTGATTATTAAAACAGGAGCATGATATACTGTTTCATTAATAATATTTAACAAAATTAACAAAATTATTTCCAATTAGACTATGCTGTTGATTCAACAGCATTTTTTTCTCAATACAGTAGTATGCTCCGCGGTCTAAATATCTCTAAATGCTATCTAGAAATCAAAAATTAATATCCAATATTCACGTTAAAAAATAAAAATAGAAAGTACACAAGCAAATACAACAAATGTATGGTCTATTTTTTAAAAGATATGCTCAACAATGACACATCAATCGCGTGAATTTCGAAACGTACGGAAGCAAAATTATTAAGCGAGATGTGAAAATATTAATAGAGAATAATTTATACAGTTGTTATGTCGTCACGGGATGTAAAAAATATTTCCTCATTTGGAATCATTCGCGTGCAAAATGTGGCGACACAGGAAGAAAGGGCGCCGTTAGGAGAAACCGATGAAAAAGGCCGCGTGATTCAGACGTCGCGCCGACGGGGTCAAATGATCGTCGTTCCGACGATTGACTTTGCACGTGAAGAAGAATACGCGTGCGCACTCTCCTATTCGACAAGATGTGCGACAAAGATTCTTCCCCTTGCCTTGTCTTTTACAGCGATTTTATCTCTGCTCTAGATATAATGCTGAACTTCTCAAAATATTCCGAAACGATTAAAGAGCAATTGCGGACACATATTCGAACATAATAATCGTAAGCTTTTTTTATTTTCAATATTGTAGCTGGAAAATTATGTCAATCTGAAATCTTATATTGCAATCTTTAAATCTTATAATTAACAAGAAAGAAAATAAAGATGCAGTAAATTTCTGTCATAAATTGCACAACATGTGATTATGTTATATTATTTATGGCATTTAGATTTACTTATAATATATTTTTATTTTTGAATTCTTTTTTTTTAAATCAATCTTCTTTCTTGTTAACTTGTGAGATTTAAAGATTTTAGATATAAGATTTCAGATTGAGACAATTTTGTTATATTTGACAAATTTATAAAACACACACAAAAAATGCTAAATACGTGGTATTCAGTTTATTTTTTATTTATATTTCCTATTTGATCCTAATTTGTACGTAAATGAACGTTGAAAATTGTAACTTGATGTTTTGGTCATATATTATTGTATATTTTATATTGCTTATTACTTTTAACAACAATTATAAATTTTTCTTGTAACATGCTGCAAAAAAATATGATTTAAGTCATTTAAATCGTATGTATGAATTTTCTATCACATGTCTGAATAAATCATATCTTTAAATATCTAAATTTATAAATAAAAATTCATAAATAAAATTTATAAGAATTTATAAATAAAAATAAATACAGATTATTAAAAGAAATCATTAACTAATACTGATCTTATTAATCATTTAACAAAAAGAAGATTAAATATTTAATAATTAATAAATAACAATAATAAAAAAGTAAAGACAAAATAGAAGTTTGAATTTATTTTTACACTTGACATATCTTTATTCAATTATCAATATCTATTATCAAATATCAGTTTTATAATAATGTAGGAAACTACAGTGTAAGGAATTTGATAAAAATATCGATTTAATTTTTATAATAATATTAATATTACAAATGATTTTTTATGAAAATATAATAAAATAGAAATTTAAACTAGAATTCCATGATTATATTATTATCAACTACATAAATTGATAAAAAATTAACAGTTTTAGTCTGATTTTTTTAAATATTTTTAGCATGTACACACTTCTTATATTTTATATATATTTTTAAAAATCATTAAAAATTTGTTATTTTGAGTAATAATATAAAATATTGGTACAAAATATGATTTAAGTGACAGTATGCATTTAAGAATATAACGCAATAAGATAAAATAGTATTTTATATCGATACGCGAAATCAATATATATATATATATATATATATATATATATATATATAAAGTTAATTTAAATAATCGTTACGTTAAAAAGATTTTATGTATCATTTTTATGTATCATTATTAGAATCATATATTTCGTACAACTCTATGACGCAGTAATTTTCCTGAAGTTACCTGCGCGCCGCGTAGACGAAGCTAATACGCCAAACGGTATCAGTATCGAGTTTCCAATTAAGCATCAATTATCCTAACATTTTCAGCGCAACACTTCGACCGCCGGATCATTACCGAACTCATGGAATTGGGAATTGATTATGCGAAACACATACGGGAATACGTGTGCCAAAATCCTCCCTCTTTATCAAGAGTAAGCTTGCAGTAATTAGTGAAGAGTAAAATCTCTCTCTCTCTCTCTCTCTCTCTCTCTCTCTCTCTCTCTCTCTCTCTCTCTCTCTCTCTCTCTTGATCGGCTGCAAATAGAATAGTTTAACAATACAATTTTTTTTAAGATATAGCAAAGATTATTCAAATCAGCATTAATAAATTATGTTAATAAACATAAAAAGCATTTTTCAATAGAGATTATTATTTTAAGAAGAGAGAATCTCTCTTCCTTCGAGCCATCATTAATCGTCATGAATGTTACATCGATTCGTTCCGATGATTTAATCATTAAATGCAGTATATCGATCTTAAAGAAATAGAAGACTTCATTTAAGTGATACATACGATTTTATACTTATCTATCAAGATGAAAACGAGAGCTGCATCTCAAGTATGGGAAGATTAGTGGTTCAATCGCTACGTTAATATTTCAGCGCTTTATGATCGCGTTTTATGTATAGTGTTGGCTGTTTGCGCCTTACGTCATTCTTGACCAACGAATGACATCATCGGTCCAGCGACATCATACCATTCCGATAATGGAATATTCAATAACTTTGCAATTGAATGCGATAAATCGAAGAAGACAGATGGGTGATCCAATTTTAGAAAGTAAGAGCATCAAATATTAGCACGTTAAATCAAATAGGATTATACAGATATTAAGCAAATATCAACAGATTACAATTACAACAAACGATTTCAAATATAATTATAAAGAGACATTACGTAAACAAATAACAAATAGAAAAACTTAAAAAAGAATTAAATTAAAAACGCATTTAAAAATACCAAGTACGAGAGAAAAATAAGTTAATTTTGAAACGTTGACTTTCAATTCTTGCACACATTATACTAACGCATCGCGTATACGCACACGGTGCATCATCTCGCGCGTTGCCACAGCGATGTTAATTGCCTCGGTCAATAATTTATTCTCGTCGCCAATGAGAAATACCGTAAAGACCTACAAAACGACGGATCGAAAGAGCCTTCCTCCGGGCGGGCCTAGCAGCCCTTTCGTCTTCTTCTCTCGTACAAGAGAAGAGCAAACGATCCGTCCGGACCGTCGATGATACTCTTAAGAGTAAAACGATGTTTTCGGCGGAGAAGCGGTGCTGAGGCCCACACAACGGGCCACGGTGAAAAGAGCCGCGGGCAAAAAAGAAAAAAAAGCAAACAGGCAGTCTCCGTGACATAACATCCGTGTCCGCGTGAAGACGTCGCGGCGCGTCATTATCCCGGCGCGTGCCTAAACCGGTCGACTTTCCTTTCGAGCGATTTCCTGTGCGAGCGCGTCGACATTACGGCGGAGAAAAATGGACGGGGCTGGCTTGGCTTGGCCGGCCTCAAAGTCAAGAACGAGAGGCACGCTCGCGTCTTGTGGTTACGGTTCGTTACGTCCTATCGGGCGACATCGCCGTTTCGCACGCATGCAGCAAAGTCCCACGACCGGCGAAAAAAATTTATCGCTAATGAGAGAGAGAGAGAGAGAGAGAGACCGTCGTCGAGAACGGCGAGAAGACCGTTGAAATTGCCTAGTCTGTCAGATAATTATCGAAAGTCGTTATACACTGCGTTCTATTATGCGTTAGTTAAATTTATAGAATATCTGGCACTTGCCTACTTCAAGCCTTCCTTTCGGACTAACTTTCCGTTAAAGATAATAAGAATACCGAAGAAAATATTTGCAACACGAAAAAGAAAGGGGATTAAACTTTCTTTTTTTCTTCTTTTTAATTGTAGAATTGGAGAAAAAAAAAAAAGATTTGATTCAAGCAAATAATTCATCTTCCAATCGTTCGCGAAATATGTAAGCGTAATTTATAAGTCACGTTAATTTCATTTGTCTCGTACGTCCTGCGGGAATTAGCAAATCTATCGAGATATCGAATAAATTAATAAATTGAAGCAAATATATCTGGAGAGATGATGTGTAATAATTCTGGACGAGCGTGTTAAGCGTAGTTAAACGGTAGCTAAACGAGATGTGAAACTGCCGTATGTATAGACAATAATAAATCGACTAAATTAGTAGAGTGCCGAGAATTCGCGTAATGCCAGGGTCGTGCGTGGTCGTTTCCTCACATTATCGCACATATGTCGGCTCTGCGTCGCGCAGAAGTCGCGAGGTCAAAATTAAATCTAACGCACTTTGTTTAAGCCGTTACCATCACTTCGCTTCGATTGGAATGTCCTTATCCGATCCGAACAATATTTACAAAAGCGCGAAGATTAGATTCCATGTATCGCGTTGCAACGACAGCGCAAAATAAATCATCCGTTCAACAAGAACGTTTGATTTTATCTTTCTTCGATTGTATAGATTGTAAATTTTAAAAATTATCGTATTTCAAATACAGGCTGTGTTTGTGCCAGGAATTTCCCTCTTCTCCTAAGCGCCTCCTTCTTTCGTGCATTACAATTGCATAATTTACAAATTGCGATCAATCGACGGTTGGTCGCGGAATTAATTTGCAAGAATCGCCTGCTCGGTTTGCTCGCGACAAGGCAAATCGTTTCCCCTCTTGCAATTATTTTTTTATAACCCACATCTCTGTAGTTCGTGCAGATACATACGTAGTTTCTATAAATCACGCTGCGAGTGGGAAACTTTATCTCGCAGCGTCCGCGTTAGACAAGATATTCTCAAAGAAAAAAAAAATCGGATCCGTTTTGTAAATCAACCCGCGTGTGAGTAAAACGTTTCCTGTCCGCCAAACGTAAGCCGTAGAATTATTCATACAAAGGCGCGGTCCATAAATGTTATTCACATAAATGTTAAAAGTTCTGGTGGGATCTCCGAGGATCATGGCTAAATTCATAATAATTATTCTCCGAACTCTACGTCCAGTAATAACGCCTTTACCTTGTATCGGTTTTCGATAAAAGAAGTAATTTTTTCCTATTTTCTTTTTTTATTAAATTTTAAAATTAAATTCCATAATAAGCCTTTTGTTGAAATTCGAAACGTAAGTTAAAGACGCGAATTCTGGATTATGTTGTCGAGTGTAATTTCTACAAACCTAAACCGATAATCTCAGATAAGCAAATATCTCTTTTTGTCATATCGCAGTCGTGTAATTCACTTATAATCATCTGTTATGAATTAAGTATGCTGCAGCTGTTTTAGCAAATCCATTTCGATAACAGATCTAAACGTCTCGTAATGAGAATCAACCTGTCGTGACGTGCGAGGCAACGCGATTCGTCAATTCGAGGAAGAGCGTCAAGATGTCGAAAATAACTCGGTCGATGGTTACCGCATGTATCAGCATAATTGCAATTCCATCCACCTGCTCTATTCCTCGCAAGACGATTCTACAGAAGTCCCTTTTTGACTCCCAAATCTATTTGCCTTTATGACCCGCTTACGTGTTTCCTAAACTGCGCTTCGTCGAACACTCGGGCTTGTTGACGGTTTCGCGGAAAGATCGGGCAGAAATTGTAATTTTACATCGGAATTATCCAGGATGCGGGAAATCACATTAGCCCCAACAGACACTGCACTTTAATCATGCATACTTGTTATATACGGCGGCATTACGGATACCGTGCATTTTCCATAATGAATTATTTCGTTTCGCTTGTTAGTCTTGCCCGTCATCCGCATTCACTCTTAGCCGCTTTCTCGTTCATTTTTCGCGCGATTATTTTTGCGAATTAGAAAAAACACGGAGCTCGCGAGATTTCGAGGTAATCACGGTTAACTCATCAGTCAGCCGAAAAGAAGTCAAGCTTCGGCAAAACATGTTTTCTTTGATGGCAAATTCAGACGGATGACAGATAAAAGAATTCCAGTTGTGCGTAAAAACCTCTCGTTACCTCTCGTGAACCTGCGATTATTATTGCCCTTTTCGTGCTCGAGCGATCAGGATTGTCCGAAGATGAGAGATAGAAAATTTCGAATTTTCACATTTATATTCGCGTTAATTGAAAAACCCGTTTAATCTCGTTGCGGTTTCTCGATTTCGCACGTATCGCGTTTCTCATCGAGTAAATTGAGTTGCTAAAATTTGCGAACTTTTAAAAATGCGATTAAAAGAATCGATTTGTTGCCAATAATAAATGTGATTAGATAATAATAAGATTATCGATGATTTAGCAATGAGACAATTAGATCTACAAATTAATAGAAATCATAAATTAGAGAAATAAAGAAATTAAATTTTCAGAATTAGTAATATTAATGTGTAATCACGTGTTATAATTACAATTTAAACGTATAATGTAACTCTTATATTATTTATATTATTTGTGCTGTAAAAGTATACATATTTTTCCTAGCATATTATTATTATTATTATTATTATTAAAATATCCTTTTAATAATTAATAACACGGTTCTCCAAACCTTTCTTTATATAATATTAAATATTATTAGTTCTGCATATAATATTAAATATTACATTTGTTTATCTTCAAATTTAATAATATGTTAATCATTTATTTTTATATTTAATAAAATATGCAGAAGGCATGTAGATTTAATAAAATTAGACAGAAAGGCATGTAGATAAAAAAAAAGTCATCCAAGAGAAAAGCTATAATTCCTAAAATATTTCTTAAATAGTTATAGTAAATTATAAATAATTCTTATAATAATTAATTGCTTAACAGAAGCTTAAAACGCTGATAATCGCACGAAACAAATCGTAATCGCGGCTATGTGACCCGAGTGTTACTCAAGCGCGTTGATTCGCGGTCGCGAATAAAAAGAGATCCAGGCCTCTCTCTCTCTCTCTCTCTCTCTCTCTCTCTCCCTCGCGACGAGAGGAGACGACGAGCGAAAAAGAATCGAAACGAACTGGCGCGATAAGATGGTCGCTGACTAATTGACGGCAGTGAGTTCATACGCGAGACGTTCACACAGTTGGATGTGCACACTCGTATACATTACGCTATACAGCCCCGTAAGCGCGTATTTATAGAGCGTCGCTCCACAATCCGGAGGAGAGAACTTTTTCGGCGGTTGCGTGTGACGAGATTGCTGGAAATAGATGACGGTGCCAACCGGTTTCTTCTTAGCGCCGAGCGCACCTCGTCATCCCCCTCGTGCTTCGTCATCCCCTCCTCGATCGGGTCTTCGATTCTCGCTGGATAATCGCGATTCGAGCGAGAGAGCGATTCGAGCGATTCTAGCTCTAGTGTAATTCGGTTAAGGCTAAATTACTCGTCGGCGTTGATAAGAGCGGAGTGATAAGCTAACATGCTAACATTACCGATAATAAATGCTTCTTGATTATTCTGTTCATAGAAAATAGGCGAGGAATCGTGAGAAAGCTAACATTTATTTTTGCAAAATTACGGAACAGATTTATCGAAAGCTAACATTTATTTTTGCAAAATTGCGGAACAGATTTATCGAAGCTGCAACAAATATTTGTAAGCTTGGTGACGTTTCAATTTGGTCAGGTCACCTCTCTAATTTTGTCGCTTCGTGATCGCAATAACGTTACTCGTTTTAAGCACTCGTTTTAAGCTGCTTAAGTAGGTCGCGTTGCAGTCACTATAAATTGAAATTAAGAAAGAGAGAAGTGTCAACGTTGAGGTCTGTCATTTAATCATTTTACCGCTTGACTCTTCTTAAAGAGATGGCGAAGTAAGGGTTCACTTGACCGAAATTAGAAAAAGGTGAAAGCGCCAAACTAGTCGTTGCTTTTCAACGACTGCGGAAAAAATTATTGCACGCAAAAACTTTTTATGGAATCTGAAGAAAGCAGCATAATGATACGAAACATGAGACTTTTATGGAGAAAAAAGAAAGTTTTAAATAAAAAAAGAATAAAATAATTGTAATTCCAAGGTTCTCGCGACGATACAATTTCTGTTAATCTTGCTGCTTCTTCCCTCGCAGATAAAATGCTGCAACATTTGCATTGTCTATCTAACTTATGGAAGCTGATACGGCTCTAAATGATATAGTCAGCTCCTGTGCAGAATGTGCGTACGAGTATTCTAAATACACGCGCAAACGGAATAAAGCTGTTTTTTTTTTTTTTTTTTTTTACACGATTCGTGGATTGAAATGTCACGCAAATAATTGTCACACGTAAAATTATGTCTCATTAAAATATCGCAATTAATAATTAATATAAAGGTATATCGCGCGGCAAAATACGAGGAATCAAATACGCCGAATCAATTTGGAATTATATTTGTAACTGAGCACGTGGGAAAAATGAAAAATTTAATAATCACAAGACACCTAATCTCGCTCGAAAGCGCAAGAGCGCTGAAATTAAAGATGTGATGATAGTCATTCGCGCATAATGATCCGCATTCTTCTCGTCTCCTGTGTCACGGCAGTTATTGTGCTCGACGAAGAGCAAGAAGAAGCGAATTAAACCACGTGGCGTATCTATCTAAACGAGAAAGAAGAAAAAAAAAAGGGAGGAACGAGCAAAAACTTTGATCGCCGAATGGATGTGTTCAACGTAGAGGCGCACCTGTACATGTGAACAAACTTACAGGTCGACGCAGATGCACAGACGCCGTACGTAATCCACATTAACACCTGCAATTAACTTCGACGTAGGCGGAAGGCAAGTCGCCCGACCTAAATACCGCGCGAGCGGGAGAAAAAAGACGATTTTCAAAGCGATGGAGAAACGTACGACGCGCGTTTCTTTCTTCGCGTTGGACGGCGACGACGCCGTTGGAGGAGAGAAACACCGTTCGCACTTTCCCCGTTTCGTTCTCACGCCTTTGCGCATTATCCTTGGAGATTTCGTTCAACTCGGTTAAATTCCCGGATCAAAATCCGCTCCTTTACTCTGTTGTCACTGTAATTCCGTTTTTTTATATTTGATAATTTCCACTTCTAATTATTTGTAATTCGTAAGTAATCAAATACGAAGTAATGATAGATGAAAATCGTCAACAAAATGAAGTTTCGAGTATTCAAGTATTTTGATTTTTTTCATATAATAAAGAAGATGCTGGATTTAAATTGTGTGTAACCTATGCACCGAAAGTACATTGACCGTCGCTTCGTTACCTAAGCGAGCTCCGCGCGGATACCACATGCGGCGCGAAGGCAGAAATGCTGTCGCCGTTAACAAAGCTGCGTGATAAAGAGAAACCCGGGCCGTCAAGTATTACGCTGTTAACCTTCGGCGGCGTCGGAGAAGAGCCGTCTTTGCCGTTCCTAAGCGGCACCGGTGCGGCGATAAAGCGTGGCACGTTGTAAATAATTGCGGCGGCGGGACACTCCATTTGCCGTAATTTTCGTTAATAATTCAACGGCGCACTCGGGGAGATGATTGAATAGTGAAAGAAGCTCGGCGCGTCGTCTGAAACGAAATATATAGCCGGCGGCAAAAGGACATATATGCGTTTGAACACACTCAAACGGTATACGGCGAATTATGAAAGGCGCTGGTAATATTAGCAAAACTTAAATTGCGAAAACTGCAAAATTATACGGATTGAAATTGCCGTATTTTAAGGATTTCGTATTTGAAGAATTTGATAAGCCAGTTTCTATTTGCAAAATCTTAAATTAAGTTTTTTTCCTTTTTAAGAATTAAAAAAAAACATCAAAGAGTTAAAAAAATGAATAAATTATGTTTCATATGGGGAAAAAAAATCGCTTTAATTTATATTTACTTCTAATTTCACTTTTGCGTGTAATTCAATTTTACACTACTCTATCTCCTAGAGATGGCTTCGCTAATCTCGCTTCCGGTGATTCTGACAGAATAGATTCCCGCTGGAGTTTCAAGTACGAACGGATCGCGATTTATGTAGACGCGATGATGGCATTTGGCGACCGCCGAGACGCGAAAACTAGGAAACCAGTGCGCGTCCGTGACGCCCTTCTATACTTGGAACGAATTATGCGAGACCGCTGCATTAAGTCACGCGTGGCCTCCTGGAGGCACTCTCGCACGCGTGTTACGCGCGTGTATATAAATATCTACCTACAAACACACTCGTGCGCTCGGATGCTTTGAATATGCTAGACGCGTTAAACGTTTCAACGAGAAGCCAGGATTGCGTCTGATTAACTTCGTCGGATTGCCATGCATGCACGCGCATCGCTAATGACCGCGTCTTGAATCGTGTAGCCATTTAAATCGATCTCTCGATTGAGAAATGCATTTCAGAAGAAATATTTATTTCCGTAAAATTTTCGGATTTTCGGATGAAACGCGATGGACCTGTATTGTTGTTTCCTCCCCCTCCCCAACATTTCTATATATTTTAAAAAAATGTCATTTTTAAATTATGTAAAAGCATGTGAGACAGGATTTTAAAGTTTTTATTTAAAGTTTCTTGTATCTATTGTATTTATATTAAAATTGCAAAAACTTCAAATCATTTAATTGTGAAACTTTGGGCGAATAAATAATTATCACTATGTCCATCTGCAGTTAATCACTGTGGTCGAGCATTGTGCAACATCACTTTAGATTCTAGTCGGTGATTCACGCGATTTAGATACGCGCCTTATCGAAACACGCGCAACAACAGAGAGGGAATATAAAAAAGTTACCAATAGAGGAAGCGTCGTTTGATTTATGTTAATCGCTGTGATTTATGTTAATCCTCGTATCTATTCATAGATCTGACAGTAATATAGATCTTTTCACAAGATACGATATGCAATAATCATGGAATGTCATTAAATGATTTTTTTGCATTATACTTAAGAATTGCTTGAAAGAATTTACATCGAACACAAATGTTGCATATTACATATGTAAAATATATATTTTCAATAATGTAGAAATTATATATATTTCTTTTTTTATTAAAATTCCTATGATAATAATAATTACTGATAATTCTTTGCTTCACATCATTTCATAAAACAACAAAAATATCTATATTAAAATGTTTGAAAAAAAAAATAGGACTTTTATATACTAGATTTAATATTAGAAACGCAGATGTCGTAAATAGGATATGGCGCTATTACAATATCAGATGTTATGTAAGACCGGTTTATGCAGAGATAATCTCTTGCACTCAATCGAATCACTGTTGATTTATTGACAGTCGCATTAATAAAGCAATAAAAAGCATCGAGTATAATCTCGTCTTTTACGTCATCCTGTTCCTACAATAAATTGACATTGAAATTGTCGGTGTGAATAAATCGTATTCTGTGTTCTAAATATTATATTTCACGCACGTGTCTAATTTAAATCTAACCTTATGTGGCAATGTACCTTACGTAATAGCATTGATAGCTTTCGAACCAGTTTCTCCTACAAGTAAACCTTTTTAACTTCGCTCGTCGTGGACAATCAATTAGAGGGTGTAATGATATGCGGCATTAATTGTGTTTCGCGAGTGTAATCGCCGTTATTATCGAGTGGCACATCTAAACATCGATCAACCTTTTTCAACATTTTTCGCGTGACGTCATGCGATGCAATGAGCTGCACGCGCGACTGTAAATTGACCGAGGCAAAAAGTAAAAGTTCGGCGAACAATAAAACCGGCTCGTACTTGCAAATTTATTCGCCGCAGTGCCGCCGCACCGGATCGAACCGATCGCGGATAAATCACTATAATTTCATAAATAAACGATCGGGGCGGTTTCGCGCATGATGTCACCGCCTACATTTGGAGCGACGCCGGAGGTATGTGTCAATATCAACGCTAGCGTATATATAATGAGATAAATAATACACTCGATACACGCGCGCATGCACTTCCGATTTTGCCGCGGAGGCGCCAGCCGACAGGATCGTCTCGCGATTGTGTAATCGCGTAGATTGTAATTGATAGACTGTGCCTCGCAGCCGCGAATGTTCAAATAGTATAAAGCTGTCGTCCCTCGTCGTCGTTTCAACTATATTCACTACGTTGTCTCCTTCCAAACAAATTGAACTGTATGTCATTTTTTTATTTTTCCAAATTTTAACAGCAAACGATTTGAGCAACTCGAATTTTCGAGTTCCTTTAAAATTGATCAAATAATTTTGTCGAACGAGGGAAACTCGCGAGAAAGTTTCGCCACCCATGAAGTTGTCGATGCGATGAATTCGGAAAACATGCGAGTGGATCACTCAAGATGAGAATACGCGGTCATAATTCTGTCTGGCGTTTCTCGTTAAGGTGACGACCGCGAGCGTATTCGATTTTCATCGCTCGCAGTCTCGCCGGAATAACGAAATTAACGGCAATTAACGCGCCTCTTCACTTCGATCCGCAATTTCTTCGTCTGCATTCCGCCGTCGTATTCGCTAATCGCACGTTCGTTAACGTTCAGCTCGAATGCGAGTGACGAAAGAACCGGCACTTGTCACACGCGTTTCAAATGGCGATTCGAGCGTTGGCGAGACTCCATTAAAATGAATCAAAAATGACAAATCTCGCACAACTCATATCCAGGAGAAAAAAAATAGTTTAGCGATAATTGAAATAATAATTGCTCGAGCATTTTTAATTCGCGTACGGAAGAAAACGCCGGAAGATAAATTCACACTTAAATAAAATCGACGTTAATCATCATATCATTCTAACGTACGTTACTTCAGCATGATTGAGCAATGCACGGCGTCAGCGTATCAATGGGAAATTGCCGTTCATTAAATTATTTAAAGGTAATCGCGTAATTCCGAATCGCAGATCTTAATTTGCCACGATGATTGCCACGATGCATTCTTCGCTCCACATGGAGCGGCAAAACCGTTAACGTTTTACGAGATAACTGTGCAAATCGCCGATACGACATTGTCATCATTGCGTAAGCACCACGTTCGTCTACCACTAAATATGTAAATTACGCCTTGCACAAGCCGCCTGTAGCGGCCGATCGTTCACGGCGACTAGTTTTCAGACACACGGAACCCGGCTAACAGACGCCTGCTCCGTGACATAGGCAGTCTCTTTTTGTTACAGCTCGCCGTTTTCAGTTTGCTGATGTTTGCACGCTTACCGCACCTTGGCAGGTAATTTCTGCGATCGCGCAACGTTCACGTATCCTCGATTATATTTTCTCCTCGTCGTCAATCTCGGAGCAACCGTGTCATTTCAATAATTTAACAATCGTGGAAAATTATTACAATGCAATTGTCCCGTGCGGAGTGTATAATAGCTAATATTGTGTAACGTTTAATGGAATATTATTATGCGTATATGGCACCTTATTAACAGAGAATCGCGGATGAGGAGCAGAAATTGAAGCAATTCGCGCGCAGGGGAATTTTTCGCCGCGGGAGGAATGCGGATTCTAATCACATTCCGCGAGACCAATCAGAAAATACGAAAATATCATGACGGAGGTATCCGGCGAGTACCGGCATTAGATTCGTGCTTACAGTCGTCTTACAGTCTGACTATTCAGCCATTCGAGGCGGGGAGCCATTCCCATCGCCAGCCCCAGATATCCACGAGGCGATTGCATTATTGCACGGAGAGAACTTAATAACGCATAATCATCGGATAAAATCCGTAAGCAGGGCGATTACGAGAAATCCGCGGAGAGTCCACGAGCATCTCGAGCGCGCGCGCGCGCGCGCGCGTGTGTGTGTGTGTGTGTGTGTGTGTGTGTAAGTGCGTGGCGAATCGTGCATACACATGGACTTCCCAATGGCGCAGGCTTGCATGCTTCATCGAGCCTCAAAGGTTGGCTGCGGCACGGATTTATGGCGGCAGATAAGGCAAAATTTATTGACACCGTACTTTTTTCACGATCGACCTCCGTTCTGCATCCATGTAACCCGTGATACACGCCTCGATCTTGACAAACGTTCGCAGTCGGGATCCGATTGTCTCGGAGCGATCTCGTACCTACATTGTTTCCTCGTGAACGATACCGTTATTAATGTCAACATTTTATTATCTGTTAAGGGGTTCGGCACCGCGCGGCGAGGATCGTTCCGTCTATGATTGACGAGAAGATAGAAGGTCTGTCTTATTATAAAACAATCGTGAATCGATAAGATCGTGTGGACATTTACATATATCGTGATCGTGTAAGTATGACAGAAATGATTGACATTTAATCATAAAAACTCTTTTATGTCGCATTAAATATCAAGTGTGGATGGTGTTTTAATTCAAATATCCCATCGACGAGCGCACATGTTTCATGATAAGTAATTTTTGAAAATTGAAGTAGTTTATTTTCGCGCGATTTATTTACGGCTCAGTTTTTATTATTTCAGCTGAATGATCGCGATTGTTGGAGTTAATAAACTTTTCAACCTTTGAAGATGTAATCGACGGGGAATGTAGCCAAAATATATAGGAACAAGCATAAGAACATGCGTCATCGGCGTATAAAGCTTTCGTTTGAGTTTTCGGATGTAGACGAAAAGATTTGGTAACAATTTAACAATATGTAGTAGCGCGTAAAAGTCATGTGGATAATACTAAACTCTTGAGCCTGCTAAAGGTAGTGAATATGAATAGCTACTGATTACGATCAGAGAGGGCTTGTTGCTTCGAAGAGTCTGAAGAAAAGTGCACGAGTGTGTGATATGACGATACCCACGCGAATGCTAAAGGCTAAAATTCATTTTCATCGTGATATTATACAGGCAATATTACATAATATAAAGTATAATATAAAAATAATGTGCATATACGTTAGAAATATATACGTGCATATACGTTAGAATAAAAATAATAAAATATACGCCCATAATTTATGAAAATGAAAATATATATTAAATTATATTATTAATATTAATAATTAGATTATATTAAAGATATATTAGATTTTCGAAAAAAATTTTAATTCAGAAACTTGGAAAATGTGTACTTTTGTCTTTATCTTCTTCCCCACGCATAAACCACGTTGCATTCATATTTTGTTATCTTGTAGATAATGATAATTATAAAATAAATGGATAAATGATACGGTTATCAAAGGAATGCTTATTTCCTCTACAAATGTGACGTTGCCTTATATCCTTTTTTTTCTTCTGGAATTTTAAAGCCAAGTTACGTCAGTTCGCTCGCGTCAATTTCATATTTAGCAAGATTTGCGGACTGTCAACGGTCGTGAATGTTATCGTCATTCCTGGAATCATTGCAGCCTCCTTTTTGTGAGAAACGATCTCGAACGTGACGCTGTCCTTCATCGACGTATCAGCGGCAATAAAAATGCGCCTGGTTCCTTCAGCGAATAGCAATGAGCAAACTTGGCTCGTTTAATAGCTGACGACATATATTGCCGTCGCAGTCACATCAGCGTATCGATTTTCTCGCTCTTCGTTTGTAAATACTTAGTATAGATAAATTACCATTTCATTCATGACTATTTTTTGATGACTATTCTTGGAGAACAAAATAATCCACAAATGAATACGTCATTTAAAAAATATTACTCGGAATTCAACCTTTAGCGATAATATTATTTTCGTCGTATACTTTTATCGTTACAGTTTCGAGATGATATTCTATTGATTTAGTTTGAAGATTGCAATTTTTTTCGAGTATTTATATCTATTTTTCAATATTGATAAAATATATCTCGAGACGACACTTTCACAAAGCGTCTTTTGATCTTGCTTGCTCTCGTTTAATTCGAGGAGCTGTTTTTTCGTGTCTTTGCACGCGATTCTCACGTTACGTCTGCGAATCCAATTGCATGACGTAAGACTTTCTAAAAATGCGATTTATGGGCTGAGGAAGAGAAAAAACGGTCGACCGGCAGCTTCGAGGGATGGTACTCGCGCGTGAGCATTTCATAAACTCGATCGAGCTATAAATCTCGAACTGTTCGACGAAATGGAATCACTCCGCTCTTGCCCGTCGGATTTTGTTTGCAATACGACTGAGAATTGTTTATACGAGCGAGAAAGATTTTCGTTTGATCCTAATCGTAAAAACGATTTTTTGCCTCGCAAAGCGAGACTGTGAAATTGCAAGAGAACAATAATATGGTTCATTTTAATAGACGAATCAATGTCAAACTTCAGCAAATAAAAGAGCTAGCTTTTTTGAAAAAAATTGAGTAACAGCAGTTAAAAAATATTAAATTTATTTCGGGATGTAACGCGTTCATGATATTAAATTTTTATAGGAATAGGATAATTTTTATATGTAACTTTTGTTAAATTTGTCCGAGCGCATATGTTCTAGTTATATATGTGCAACTTATTATAAAACTTATGAAATAACTACAAGGATAAAAAGGAGTAAATGCTCAGACTGCATCATCAGAACAGAAGATTCGAGATTATGATTAGTACCCGAGACTGCATCTTAAGCTTGAGAAGAGGAAGGAACTGATGTCTAAGAATAGTCGAACGTGATAGATTGTAACGGCTAATGATATGAATCTTTTATTTGATATTTTAATCTCATGGCGCAGACTTCGCAGACGACGATTTGTAAACCGGATTAGGAGACGCGCTAATTTTGGCCGAGGTAATCCGACTCTCGTACGAAAGAAGAATAGGAAAAAAATCATGGGGCGCATTAGATTTGCGTTCTCTTTGAATTTCTTCTATATAGCTCGTATCATAAACTCGATTTTGTCAGAAATAAAAAAAAACTCCAGAAATACAGAAAAGTAGGTATATTTAAAAAAATGTATTAAAACGATTATTGATTATTTAAAATATTTAATTTTCAATTGTCAAAGCAAAGTAAATCGATTCAGTTATTACTAATATGACCAGCGTTATGATTTATCCAACTTCCAATAAAAGCGAAAAGTAAGTATATTTAAGAAATATATTAAATTAAAACGATATTGATTACTTAAAATTAAATTTAGTTAGTTAATTTAACTTAACTTTAATTTCCGATTCAATCGAATAAAGTAGATCGACCCAGTTATTAATATGACCGATGTTACGATTTATCCAATTGCCAATAAAAACGAATCATTTATATCGTAATACTTTAAGGCAGTTTTAGAATAGAATCTCAAGTAGTATAAAAAGCGAAAGAGGGAAGGAGAGGAATTAGAATTCTGAGTTTTGTGTAAAATTCAAAGCGATCTCTAAGTCGGCGGTGTAAAAAGATCAAAAACCCTAAGTGTCGCAAAATAAAAAAAAGCTTCGCGCTTTCGCAGGAAGCCAAAGCGTAACCGGTTTCTCTTAATTTCGACCGTTGCTCTCGACGATCCGCACGACAGATAACTTCGATCCCTCGCATGTTATTTTATCGCGCGTTTTCTCCCATCTATCTCGGGTGTCCCTTCCACATCGCGGATGTGTCCGTATCAAAAATGTGCGGATCCAAACAACGAAAATGAAGAAGATCGAACGTGTCGACGTACTCACATTCATACGTATTTCCGTGTTGCATTATTCACGTTCTATGAATTCGAGATACGCCCCGGGTTCGTGAGGGTTCGCGGTAGCGAATCTTTCGTGAACTTTGCGTCGCAACTCTACAGTCCGCATGGAAACTACTTCTCCAACAATAAGCTCAGCGATAGTGCCGATAATCAACGAGGAGAGAGAGAGAGAGAGAGAGAGAGAGAGAGAGAGAGAGAGAGACGCAATCCGTTCTCTTACACCTGATCTCCTATTTTATATGCAATACCGATCCTCGTGCAACGTTCGAGTGATTTTGATAAATAGCAAACGCATCAGTTTTTATACTCTTAATATGACGTGCAAAATTCCATTTTTTTATTTCCTAGAAATTACATTATATTTAATACATGACGTTATCTGACAAGTATAATCGTATTCTGAAGAATTTTTTTAGGTCGGAAAATTGTCGTTTTTATTTTTAGTAGTATATTTAGTAATATACGTTATATTTTAAAGTATTCGAACAATGCTTTTTCTTGGAAGTTTTCTGTTTAGAACTTAAGATCTTCTCAGAAATTCCTCGTTTTCTTAGATAAAGTATCGAGATGTTTTGTACGATATTTAAGTACGTATCGTGATAAAAATGATGTAACTGCAAAATCATGACGTGTCATTAACTGCCAACTGAGAAGTTCTATACAAACAGTAATCAACTAGTTGATAGGTCTTAATGAAGCACCATGCGTATCTAAACGAGGTCATTTAGTAATATCTTTACGGACGTAATAATACAGATGTAATAAAACAGAACAATTATTTTATAATATATATATTACCATCTACATCTTACAATTATATTAGAGAAAAATTAATCTCGGTTGAAAGAAGGTCTAGAAAGATTGAACTCATTACATATTAACATACAATAATGAAGTGCGATCTTACAGTTAAAGAGAGAATCGTATAAAATTAAATTCATTTATCTTTCACTCCGTTAAATATCCTCGCTTTTGTATATTTAATAATATCGAAACGAAAATCGTTCAAATCGGAATGCAAATTCTAGCCTAGAAATTTTCAGTTCTAGAATATCTCTCTTTTTGGACGGAGGTCAACGACCAATGATCTATATTGTGCGGTGCGAAGTCGAGCTTAAATGTGTCTGACAATACAAATTACGAGTTTAGTTTGTAATGTCGTAAGGGTTAATAAAAGAGCAAAAACGTCGGTTATATCAGAAATGAGGGGCGTGGTGGCGTCGTTTTCGTTCACACCATGTATTAACTCTACTTGCTCCTTCTTTCGTTATTTTCGCGTCCCACATATCCCGATTGATATTAAGTAACTTAAGTGATAGTAATTCAACTCTCGATGTCTTCAATGCCGCCATGTGAGTGAAACTCAAACGTGACCATCTGAAAGAAACGCCGATGAGAGATCGCGAGAGATCGCATGTCATAAAATTTCGCCACAAAAGTTTCAATTAGTTAAATTTATAAAAATAATTTTTCCGAACAATCTTATTCACAACGTTGTTTAATTTTTTGCAGCTTAATTAGTTCCCGACCAAAGTGGAAAATTACCGTTTTCGTTCGACCGCGAGCGAAGAATTATTAGCACTCTGTGTGTTAAGCGCGTAACCGCAGATCGGACCGCAGCGAGCGGGGAAACCAAGGAGGAAGCAAGGGAGAGACGAGAGAGAGAGAGAGAGAGAGAGAGAGAGAGAGAAAGAGAGAAAGAGAGAGAGAAAAGAATCAAGTGCTCTTGCCTCGTCCCCTGCCTCGGGCGCATATGCATACGAACGGGCCCCATGTATATGCGAGCAACGTCGGGGGCTCACGTCTGACTCACGCCGGACCGGCACGACACGACACGGCGACACATACAACGTGTTGCCATGGGCCCTCCGACTCCGATCGCAGTGACCAGGGCCCAGGTGACTTGCGGGAACCCCGCGATGCAAAGACCGAATGTCAGAATCTCGCGATTTCACACGCAGCGGATAGACAGCGAAACGGGAATACGGGTATGTCCGGCCGATGAGCGCGAGTCAGGCCCCCCCCCTCCCTTCCCCCTCCTTACCCATTACCGAAAGAAACGAGAGGGCTCATCTTTCTTAAGGAGACGAGGATCTCTTTTCTCGTTCCTTTCGGTAGACATGCAAGAACCAGTTCTACCCGCCCACGTTTCAGACAAGTCAGTCCCTGACGGGACCTTCCCTCTTCCTACCCCCTTCCCTTCTGGGATAATCTGTGCGGCGACACAGGCCCTTTCTTTGTCCCCTGTTCGGTTCGCATGTTCTTGCGGCTGAATAAAGTCGAAATTGATTTATTTCTGTATGACATTCATCGCGCAGTCACGCGTACGATACTTTAATACTTAGCGTATTTTTGAAATTAATTAAGAAAGAATTTAGATGTCAAAATGTCAAAGTTGTAAGATTCTTCAAGTTATAAATTATTAAATTTTATCGTTGATGTAACCATAATATAACAAGAAAATTTCAATATCGGGAAGAAATGTGATCACATATCAAAATTTTTATTTTATTTTATATACAAATCATTAATAAATATGTGTAAATAGGCTACAAAAAATTATAAAATTGATGCGTTAGAAAAATTAATATAATTAATTATCATTATCATATTTTTTTATTAAACAAATGTGCTATGCGATTATAAAATGTTTCCGATCTTTTTATTGCAATATTTAATTGTGACATACGCAAGATTTTCTAAATATGTTCTTACATTAATTAAAATAACATTTATTCTTGAAAATGTATGGAGACGAAATACAGATTCTCTCCAAAACTTGGAAAGAAAAAAAAAGGAAAATGTTTCTAATACGATAATTTCATTTTTATTTTAAATTATGTATTATATACAAACACATCTTGTTCCAACTTTTATCATCATAAAATATAAGATCATAAAGAAAATTAAATTAATTTTAAAGTTTGACATACATCATAAAAATGTTATTTATTATTTATAGTTTTATTTTAATTCTTTCTCTTTATTATTTTTATTTCTCACTGTTTTTCCATAATCAACTTGAAAGTTGAATCATAATATGCATTTAATATTTAATAATATATAAATATTAATATCTTCATAATTATTATCAATTGCATTTCCTGAAAATTGTATTAATGTTAAAAAAGTCAAGATTAAATATTAACTATAATCTGTTGTAGTCTATTTATATGAAAACATTGGATTCTCAAGGTATTATATTTATATATTATTAATTTGAAATGTACATATTTCCAAATATATATTTTATATATATATATATATATATATAAAATATAACTTTATTATTAATCCATTATCTTAATACAAAATAGAACATCATTCATTCAAAAAAGCAGCAGCGAAGTTGAAAATTACATCGCAAACTATATTAAATTGTAAAATACAAAATTATACTCAATTAAATTTTTTAAATATCTCGTAAAGAATTTTCGAAAGTATTTTTGGATATGACAAGTCAAATAAGAAATACATTACACAGATATTAAATTACATACCTCTGAATTACTAACGATGTCTTCCAAGTTTCCTCTTCCTTGCTCTCAAATTGAACTCATCTCCGTCACACTCATGTAATATTCCCAAAAATACGATCGCACGACACTTCACATGATGACTTTAATCGCGACGCGATTCTATTTATTACCTCGATAAATTGTCACGTCGGACAAACTCATGAATACTAATTGTAAATCATTACTTGTTTATACAAAATAAATACGCCAATGAAGAAACCACTGACCTGCTCGTTGAGCATTTAAATGTGATTGGTTCTTATCTTCTATCTAATCTAACTAAACTCTAACGGATCTAACTCTAATCGTATTCAATTTATTTACAGCACTCAACGATATATTTTCTCACTTGTCGTAATTACGAGGAATAATAACGCAATGACCTATAGTCTCTTACTCACCGAATAATAACAATCGTTACTTTGCATAAACACTACGCGCCGTACGCAAAAACACAAATTCCGAACACTGCCAAGTAAAATTGCCAAGTAAAATTCTTTAGTCTATGAAATATTTAACGCTAAAATTTTCATAAAAGTTTTAAAATTTTCTAAAAGTTTCAAAATTAATTAATTAATTAATTGTACAATATACATACAATGGATATATCACACGATTTCTCGTTAGTTGAATTGATTTATTTGATTTTACTTTAAAAATACACGAGTTGTACTTTAGATGACGAAAAATTCAACGCGTGATATGCGACTCTTCAAGTATTAATACGATGTTACGTGATTCCTAATTATTTAATTAGTCTAATCATTAAAAGTTACATATCAAATAAATAAAATAACGTATGATGCTCATCGCTTCTATCTTTAATTAATTCGCGTAAAATATGTACGTTCTTCTGTGAAATAATGAATTTGTAGAGTTATTTATCCCCCCTATTAACTTAATTATAGAAAATTACGCTCGATATCTTCTACGATTTGTCGCGATATCGCAAAGTAATGCGACACACGGAGCAACGCCAATACCTGCCCGTTCAAGGTATTCATAACGAATGATAGCGCGGTAGCCTTGTATCATACACAGAGCTTCGTATCCAACAAAAACAAACATCAAGGTCGCGTAGCAATCAGTTTGTATTTTCATACAAGCGATACAAAGTGTGTTGAAAATAAACGCACATACGTGCACGCGCCGCGTAGCGTAGCATTCTGCTTCCTACATTTTAAATCTATTTCGATAAACGCGTGCTGTCATCGCATACTTGGCTGCTTATATTTTGCAGACTAGCCAGCATCATTTGAGATAAGAACTAATTCCGTTTGAATACTTTGGAAATGTATACAGAGATTGTAGCTTAAGGTTGTTATTTAAAAAAATTATGGTTTGATTGATTTATATGATTTAATTTTGTGTCTTATAAGATCTAGATTGTTAATTATTTTTATTTACATCTGCCGGCGATATTGTAACTGAAATATTTATTTGAAAAATTTACAATTTGATTGTTTATATGTATTTTATAGATTATTAATAATTTAATCATTTTTTAAACTGTTTGATTATTTAATAATTAACAATGGAGCAAATGCATGCTATTTTATTTTTTATGCTTCAAATTAATTGTTACTGTAGCAAACAACTGATGCATATCGCATGAGCTTTTCATTATTACTTAAATTACTCGAGTTATTGATCTCTATATTACTTTACAATCCATTCTGGAAATAGACACATTACAAATTCGAAATTCGACATTCGAAGCACCGTGATGGAAAAATAATTATTGTCTATAAATATCATAGAAAAACATTAATAACTTCTATCACTCCTATCGCTTTAACTTCTTTAAGTGAATAATTACATCGGTTTAAATAAATAATTGTTTCTTTTAATACGCTTACAATTTTCTACGATTTTTTAAATCTGAAATTAATTGTTCGCATAAATTGATAATTGCTAGTCCTCAAAACTTATATGAGTAATCGCACATTAAATTGTATGTTAAAAAAATTGTCTATCTTTCGATTAAATTAATATTTATTGTTATATCATTATTCTTTCTTCATGCAATTTTTCAATATGCAATTGTCTACTTCATTAATTCAGCATATTTAGAATATTGGTTATTTGGAGATAAATGTATAGAAGTCATATAGATCATACAAAAATCATATATATATATATATATATATGATTTCTGTATGATCTATATGACTTCTATTATATATATATATATATATATATATATATATATATATATAAATATTTAATTAAAATATTACACAAAATCTCAGTTGCACTACAACAAAGATATCTTGATTACTTACATTTTCTGTTCTCAATACTATTTTTATTACATTTAGATTACATCGAGAATTTAAAGAAGTTAGAAAATAAAAAATGTATAAGAGAGAAAGGATTAATAAATTTCATTTTTCATGCCAAATTCGCTCAATCGCTTTAATATCAAGCAGATTTCTGCTTAAATACACAAAAATGACAAATATGAGGAGATACAAAATGATCAGAAGTGCAGGAAAAACTTTTGTAAAAAACATTACTGATATCCCGTTGATAACAAAACTAAACAGTTCTTTTTTTTTAAATACAACAGTTCTTTTTTTAAATATCCTGGGTTCAAACATAGCGCTGTTTTTATCCTTCTCCTCGTTTCCTTTTCTTATCGGTATATTTAAGTCTAAGTAATTAATGTGTTTTTCGCGGAGACTTATTCTCGCGATTCTCGCGCCAGCTTCGAGGCAGGCATCGCGTCGGCTAGGAAAATAGCCAATGCGCGAACGGTGGGCTGGTGAACGCGCAAACACGTTATTTACCAGTGCATGCGTAGAGATGCGGCAAAAGCGAGCTCGAGCTCGGGTCGGGATCCTACCTGTCCGGGCGTCGAAGTTACTTTATTCAGAAGGTAAAGGCCGACCTGACCGGACTGCCGCCCGTTCGGGTCTGATCGACGTAACCCCGTTTCCATTGCTAATGATTATCTTTGCGATATGAAGACGAATTAACGATGAGAGATCATCGTTTTACTCTATTCGGCGTTAATCCACAATGTATTAATTTCGAATTAAGTATCATAATTCATACGGGAGATAGATCTAATTATTCTCCTTATTATAATATCTAACTATTGCAACATAATCACTGTTCTGACGTGTTACCATTGACATTTTAACGTTTTTTAATCGCAACGATGGCTAATTTCAATCAAATCTAAATTGATTGTGTTATTCAAATCACTGATTTGGAAATCTGCAAACGACGAAAGCGCACGCGATACGCGCGCGCGCGCGAATTCAGCTCGCACCGAAAATGAAGATTATTTTCGGTTTCGTGCCGGCGAATGCCGCTTCGATCGCCGCTTAATTTTACGGCCGACCGCGAAAGTCGGCCGGATATATCCGATTAATTTAATAACCGATATCGTAGGAGTTGCGCCGCTCGCCTGAGGGAAGATACACGAGTACATATCGTCGGAGGGATGGTAAACGAACCAGCCAAGAGCGGCCACGAGAATGGTTCAGCGACGTTAATACTCCGATAAGGATTATGTGAAAAATCGATTAGTCGAGCGAACCGGTCGGATGGTATTTATGTCGTCCCACGGCCGAATTGTATTACTTGTTTTGAGGGCGTGTGGCGTATACGACCCATTGTAACAATACGACGTATTGTAACGTACGTGGTGATTTTAAATAGCAGCGCGCTTGCGCATTCCTGTATCTTCATTTCTACGCGAGAAGGAAAATACGACGATCTTTTTTTAAAACAGACAACGAGGAAGTCGTGCTCTATTTACTCGCGATAAACGCGATCCTTCAATCTGACAATTCGCCGTCAGAAATATATTAAAATTATACTTCCGGTTTTGCGAATGAATTGATATGGCGCGCGCCAAATTTGAGAAACAATTTTGTGTAACTGACATAAATTAAACGAACGAAATAAGAGATATTTATCCTTTATAATCTGATATATTTATTTCAGCGGTAAAGAGAAAGCGCGCGGAATATCTCGTGTATTCTTTGTATAATAAATATTCTTTCGCACGTCTAATTGTAATTGATTATGGTTAATGCTTGTCTTTTCAGCCGTACAATCACTTTATATAATAAAAAATAAAATAAATTATATAATAATTATATATAATAATTAAATAAAAATTATATATAATAAAAAATAAAATAAAATTTCATCACAGTTGGTTGTTTCAAATAATGTAAAATAAAGAGAGAGAGAGAGAGAGAGAGAGAGAGAGAGAGAGAGAATGATAAAGATCTTTTATAAGCAAGCGTATAAATGATGGAATCTGTTGTTAGATGACTTGAACATAACGGAGAGTGTACGTCATCCCGAGTGTACAGATTAACTCGACCTGATATTTTATCGATCTGTTCGCATAGAGCATTATCGGCGGCAAATCGTCGCTATAAAGGCGTTTTCTTACGACACGATTTCTTATGACAAATCAGGCCAATTGACGTGTAGTAACGCGAGATAATTTCATAGCTACGAACGATCTTCTAACGGTAACTATCACTATATCGCACAAAGCACCGGCATTAACTGCAATTAAGTAACTGCAATTTTTTTTCCAAGATCGGAGTACGTCAGCGACACTCAGGAAAGAAGGAAATGACAAAAATGCGAAAGCAATTATTTATCCGGAATCACTTAATTAAATCGTGCCGTTTCAATTCGGCAAGAATCGGTGTAGTCGAGTCTTGAATCTTTAATCTCGCGGCATTTTCGAATCCGAACAACTCGTACAGCTGCTCAGCTGCTTCGTCGGTGTTGGACGTTTCTGGCGTTTCGCGTGTGTAACATTTTGGTCACGGTGTAAAGCCCGGTTTTTCGAAAGGCCGATCCGAGAGGCGGCAGGAAAGGGGGTCGACTTTCGGGAGCGACTCGATGGAGCGTGGATGAATTGATTTACGGGATCGTTTGCATAAAACTTCACGCCCGTACATCCACGACGTCGGATTACGTCACATCTGAGATGCGTCAGGGACAAACGTCGCTAATTTCATCGAGCTCGCGAACAATGAACACCATGGGAATATATATGAAGAAATTGACAAGATATCAAGAGCGGTGTCATCGCTCGATAAAAACTTAGTAGTAAAACAATAAATAATTAAGGAGGCAGTTACTTGTAAACTGGAAATATTAAAATCGAGAACTTAGGAAATATTCTTTTAAGACAAAAAAAAAACATATCTGTTTTCCGAGAAAGAAACTAATCTTGAGAATGCAACGTTTTATCTTGTTATATTTGTTATTATTATGACAATTATAATTATATTATGATAATCGTTTTCTTATGTCTATTTATTTTTTATCTTTTTCTAACTTATAGAATTAAAGAAATGATAAAAAAGTGAAATTAAAGTTAATCTGAATTAATAGGCATGGACATTGATCTCAAAACTCATTAATATTAAATTAATATCCAAATTAATATCCAAATCAAATATTCATCTATCGTCATGTCAACGTCATTACAATATCATGTAAAAGGGAAAGTTTTAATCAGCTTATTTTAAATGTTAACTTGACTATCGATCAATTTAAATTAATATTATAAATCAAAACGTAACATAATCGATTCGATATTCGTAATTAGTTATGTAATATACAAATGCTTTTTTCGGGCGTTCAAAAGTTAATCTCTTTTTATATGTGATAAGCATTAATTCGGTTATTAGCGCGATATAAGTCGACATTAGAAGATAAATACATTGAGATGATACTGTCTCGAAGAATATAGCGTATTAAAAAAAAGATCACCTCCAAACTCGAAGTTATCTCTCATCCCGCGACACAAGATGTTATTAATAATTGAAATGTGGGTCGGAATACGAAATATACGAATAGAAACACAGGCGATGTGCTCCTCCGGACGTCATTGATCCCGCGGCGGGTACACAAAAAGCGCGCGGCTTAATTGTCCGTTCGAAGGAGGAGGAGAGGGGGAGGAGTCCCGGCTTTAATTAAAGGCACGCAATGCACGCATCCTCGTAGACCTAAGCAGTATGTTTACGGGCGCCTCTTCGAGAGGCCTCCTCTTTTTGTCCATATCTATTTACGGCCTCTCCCGTAGACGCGAGAAAGACGCGACGGCGAGACTCTCTGCCTTCGTTATTCCTCCGCTCAGACGCTTAATTGTTCGCAATGAGTAAGCCGCCACGCGCACACGAAGAAAGCCCTCTTGCCAGAGAAACGCCGGAATAAATACGGAATATAGGAAGCGGCGCGTTTATCGCCGGCGCGATACAATCGCGACGATGGATATCTGAGGCTCGGGCCGTTACGATTAACCCATTAACTCACATACACCGTACAAACAGGTTCGATGATCGCGCGAACTCGTGGCAATGTATATATACGCTTGATATCATTGTGAATTATTCAATCACCATTTGATGTCGTTACTTAAGTACGAGTACGTTTTAAATTAAGGTAATTGAAGTTAACCCAATAATATAAGATCCTGTTACCCAATCGCGTTGTACTCTCAAGATTTTGATATTTCGTAACTTGATATTTCGATACTTTAGCTTCCTTCTATTACACCAACTTTATAATTAAAAGCACGCTCGAGCTTCCCCCGAGAAATCGATTTGTTAAAGAAAATATATGTTTTGCAGATTCACCACTTTCGATAATTACGGATGCATCGTTCATTCGCTCATTTAAAAGGTCGTAAAAATTAAATTATTCTAAACATGTAAAAAGCGATCGTGTGTAATCTTGAAAAGACCATTTATAATATGCATGATCCTGCACGGAGACGTATGTTTATCGCGTCGCTGTTCATCAAGCCGCTACGCGGAATGACATCGTCCTATTGTACGGGAGAGAGAGAGAGAGAGAGAGAGAGAGAGAGAGAGAGAGAGAGAGAAACGGAACGATGCCCGGCGATAATTGCGCGGCGGACTGCATAAGTAACGTAAATATCCTTTCAGCGTGCGGATACGCGAGCTTATAAATAATCGCCTGGTGAGCCTCGGCGTGGCAAAAAGTGGATCCCTTCTGGCGATACGGCACTTAAGGTTTCACTCGTCGTCGGTCCTCCGCGGCATCCGCCGTTCGAGGACTAGAAGCAGACTTGCAAACGACTTCCTTCGAGCATTTCATGCCGGCCAATACGAAACGCGAGTGATAATATCGAGCACCGCGATCTATTCGGGTGTTAATGAAGAAATTTGGAACGCGCGGTCCGTAAACAGAACGTGTATTATGTGTTTTCAATAATATATTGGCTGTCCAATCACCGTCGTGGTATAATCCACAGTCGGTTTTTTTTACATAGAGGAAAAAATTAATTAGCCGCCTAATCATAAGAATGGAGATATCGACTCGAGGCGATGGCTTCCAGTTAAATTTTCGCCGAAAAAGAAAATCGAATTTAAATAAGACGAGCACATGAGTTATATCATTTTATCAGATACTTTGTACAAACCTTACGCTGATGTTTTTAATCTAACTCCGATCAAATCGGTCAAATAAATTTCATAAAAAAGTGACAGTTCAATGGATATTGGAATTCCGTATCGGGGAGAGTTCTATCGCTGTAAGCGGCAGGTTTTCAGGAGTATTATTCTTTTAATAATTGTAAAATAATATGAAATGTAACGGACGTACGTGACAAGAGAGATAAACAATAATTGGGCAAATGGTAATGCTAATCTCAGCCGAACCGATGGTACTGTAACGCGACACAGTCTCGCAACGTTATCGAGAATGTCGAGATAGGACTACGGCCCGTCTGAAATAATTAATTAAATCCTACAAACAGGTAATGACGTGGAAAAAGGACTCGGGCCACCGATGCGAGCGGACTTCGCACAGTTAGGTAAGCGATTTATCGCGTATGCCTCTCGGACGAAGGTCCCTCCTTGTCCCATCCGCTTGCATTATATAGCTTTCTTGCGATTTCTTTCTTTTTTTCTCTCGCTTCCTCACATATAACCCGACTTTTCGACGACCCTGACGGTTTACGTAAGATCGAAGATATCGGCGCGATCCTTTTAATGTCGTGCAGCCTCGAACCGAGACGAAAGAGCTCATGATGAATCGTGTCGCGTGAATCGTTGACACGCCTGAATTAATTGGCACACCCTTTGATAGAAATTATGATTGCGACGATGGCAAGTCAGGACGTGAAGTGAAATGCGCTAATTATAATATTAAAAAAAATAAGAATTGATTTTATGCATTATTGCATAAAATAATAATGATATAAAGTAAGTATCTGCAAATATTATCGATTGGACGACGTGGAAAATATATTATTAATTTCAATCACTTTTCAACTACATTTTTTTAATTATATGCTTGTGACTTATTGCGCGCGATGATTATATTTTTTTGTACTATGGGAACCTTAAAATTGTATTTACAAGTGAACCCCGTATAAGCAAAGGGATCGCATAGACGGCACGAGTGAAATTTTCACGCTGTGGTTAATTTAGTGAGTCCCTTAAACTTCTTTTAAATTTGGGTTAATTTGACGCGACAATCAATTAAGTTCTTGAAATGCATGCATCTTGTGGGAATCGTCTGAAATATTCGTATGACTTCATTAGGGTCAACCGATGAAATTTATAGAGCTCTCCATAAGTGGCACTTATAGCGTTAAGGTCATCATCCGATACTCAATTTTCGAGTAGTTCAAGCGTTTTTAAACGGCTTATTTTACATCGTTTCTGTGAGTAGGCATAATTACTTAAGATTTACGCTTGTCACTTATTACTTCGTCATTTTTACAAGGCAGAATAATGTGTGCTATCATTTTCAATATCCATAACAAATTTTTTTCTTAAGCCCAAAAACAAATAATAAAATGCAATCTGAGAAGAATTTTTTTATCAATTTTTTGTAATATCGTCTTTAATACGCTTTTTTGTAATATCGTCTTGAATAAGCTTCGTGATCCTTATTATATCATAACACAAGTAATTATTCTAATATCTTTTCAAGAATTTGCAATTTCGATTTTTTTACACGTAGTTACTTCCAGTATTTTACTACATAACACTTCACTTTACAAGGAAATTATATGTTACACGAGCAAATTATAGCTGCAACAAAACCTATCATTAACGTGGATACATGAGGGTACAAAAATATAAAAGCTTGTTCTCTTGCTCTAATCATCAAAGGCATTAATTATAAGCAATGATAGAAATTGTACAGACTCGAAATTCTCAAAATTTAAAGATTTAAAAAAATTACAGCTTAGTCGCATTTTTTATCCATTTTAATTACAATATATAATTATTAATTATTTCCTATCATCAATACGTTTGCCAGGTATAAAAAAAGCTCGCAATTAATGGTATTAAATACCGGACAAAAACCAATAAATCGAATCTCGCTAACCGAAATTATTGCATAACGAATTGTTTCGGTGTATTAATTATTCTAATTATGTGCTTCACTCGCTGATTGAAATCTTATCGGTGCTACTACGGTTTTTGCTTCCGAAATGCTCAAGCTTGTGGAAGCGCTGTAACCGCGAGTTTGAAATTCTTCCCTACCGAATAAAACCCCACAAGAATGAATGACGATATCTCCGGTTATGTAGGAACGTAAACTTTTCAAATTACTCATACCATTCGAAATTGCATGCGCAGAAACTCGGAGGATTCCTTATCTTCTAAATATATTTTGTCTTCATACAAGTCGCATATAAGTGGGAATAAAAATTATACGGCACAAATGCGCAAAATAATCTGCGTATACAGTCAAAATTTTTAAAAACTTCTTGAAAAGTATATCCTGGTTTTATAGAAATTGAACGTTCTAAAAAAAATAACCTCAAAATTGCTCCATTATTTACAATTTTTTACAACGTGTATTGACATTTTTAGCACTATTGTATTTTATTTAGCATTATTGTATTTGTAGCACTATTTATGATTGAATAAAATAGCTTGTTTTTTTAGTTATATTCGATCCGATATTAGTAGCATGTACTTTCCACATAATTGAGATATTGAGAATAAAATATCTATTTCATGAGAAAATACCTATTTTCAAATAGTAAAAATTATATTCGTTTTTGAAATGTAACTATTTGAAAACAGGTTTTTTTCTCATGAAATAGATATTTTATTCTATCTCATTAATGTGGAAAGTATTGCTGTCTCAATTATGTGGAAAAATAATACACGTTGTATTATAAGCAAAACAAAATGTATTTTAAAGCTAAAAATACTAAAAATACTAAAAAATTGATACTTTCGCGTGATTAAAGAAAAAAATTTTAGAAAAAGATATGCTACGGGTGCTACGTGACAAAAATTCACATTGAAATTGTCATTCATTGCATCTTTAATGCCGTTTTTCTCAAAATTGTGATAATCAAAGTTTGACAGTACATTCGTATTAGTAGGCAAAAATAAAATTAAACATAGCTAAAATGATTAAAAAATTTTTTTCTATATTGCCCTATGTTACTTTGTAAAAAGTCGATAACAACAGTGTTTTACTTTAAAAAAAGTATATGTTACAATATTATATAAAATATATATTATAATATATATTGATCAGTCAAGTATAAATGTTAACATAAATTTTAGTGCACTTATATATTTATACATATATATATATATGAATTCTTTGGGAGAGTCTCGGTCAAGCATCGTTGTTACAGAGCAACAGTATCGTATCGAACGCGCCGCCATACCACATACACGTGCATTACCATATTTTTCATAAGATACAAATCTTTCAGACCCTTCACCCGTGCGAATCCCTCGCAATTCAAGCCGCAACGGTCAGGGGGTACGGCTGAGAAAAAGAGGTGCAATAACGGAAGGACCGCGACTTTTTTCTCCTGCATGTACATTGTCATTTTTACGGGAGGATAATATTTGAGAGTGTTCGAGGAATCATGGCGATCTCTGAAATATATACAAAATCAAATTCTTCTGATTCCGCGACGAAATATTTCGATATAGCTATAAATATAGAAGAAGATGATTTAATAATCTAGTTTTTAATCAATATTATATGAGAGATTTTAGATTTTATATTTTATTTTCAAAATGTAGCATATAATATTGAGTAAAGCAGGTAATTAATTAAAGCCCAAAGTATTGTAGTATCTGCTGAATTTTGTCTCTGACAGTTTTAAAGTGTATTGTCACATAAAGACATATAGATTACCTAAGACGATAAAGAATGTCGTTTACATCTGGGATTATGATTTAAGATGACGAATTAAGCCGTAAGTACGATCTCCGTTTTAACAATATTCAGAAGTCGTCGGACGAGTGTCGGGATTTGGCTTTCTCTCCGTAGGTATGTCGCAATTCTGCAATAAAAATTTTTACGACTTGCATTCGAAAAACTTCCACGCTTCTACTTAGCTCGGTTATATATGCACGTAATTAATTAACAATGTCATTCTTGGCCGTAATATCTTATGTGCTTAATTTGAATATGTTTTAAATCGAGGAGCCTTCATTTTTCTACACTGAAATAATTTGTAACGTGATTTATATGGAATATATAATATCATGATATATTATTATTGCAGAGACATGTGAATTCTCACGGGAAATTTTATAAACTTCACAATTGAGTCAATAATAAGCATATCTTGCACAGATAAAAAAACCTCGCACCTTTCGATTCTGCGTATAATTATCAGGCTGCTATTACGTTAGACATGTTATCAATGATTTCCTGATAAAGATAAAAAGGCTAAAATGCAATAAAATCGTTTGTCGGTAGCTCGTCGTATCGAAGTTACAGAGTACAATTTTTAATAATATTATAAATTTATTATAATAATTATAGATTTATTATAATAATAGGCACACACGTTATAGTGTAAACACATGATTTCTGTCTGACATTTATAGCCTCACAGAATCTAATCGACAGCTTTGTGATAAGCCAAATCTATGCCAAGGGCATAGATTTACGTCTCTATACGTATTTAGATAAATTAAGCATGACAAACTAACATGAACACTAACATTTTCAAGTAGTCAATTGTCAGCATTATTTCTTTAAACAAAAAGATCGTAGAAAAAATTTAGTATTATTTGACAATTTGTATTTGACACTTAGACATTAACTGTGAATTATAAAATTACGGGTAACGACACTTTTCACTGAATCTTCTTGCTCCTTTAAAAAAATCAAAGGGGTGCGCTTGCACTTCGTTCTACAATTCTTGATTTTGATTTTTGAATTTATCCTCACGCCGACTACGACTTATAATACTCGTTGTCAGGACGCCGGTTCGCAAAATGATCGTCTATGTATGCAAATGCCTGCAAGCGCCGTGAAATGATAATTCGACTCCAGATCGAGGAACGATTCGAAATTAATCAAGCCACCGACGAACCGTGGCGAACGTGCCGTTCCGAGAATAACTATTTTAATTCAATATCCGCCGACTCGATCGAGTCAGTGTCGTCTCGTGGGTACAGGACGATATAACGTCTCTAAAAAAATGTCACCATCATCGCGAAAACGCACGTCCTTTTTTGATAACGCCAAATCTTCGCGTCATTGAAGGATTCATTCGTTTGAATTGAAAAAATACGATTTCCAGAATGCAATTACGGGATGAAATGCTGTTCAATTAGTCTCGCCGCAAGTTAACAGCGGTCCACCTTAATTGCATCAAGAATATCGGATATCATATAATTTTAAATTTAGAAAGAGAGATCAATTGTCTCATTAACGATATACATGAGAACAAAGCATTTGTCCGCAATAATCGAATCTCAAGAATTTTAATTGAGAGATCGAATATTCCTCCGAGGACATCTGAGGAATTATAATGGACCGCATCGTATTGTTTATAAAAAAAAATGAAAAATCTACCGTTCTCCAAAGTGAGAGATCGATCTCATAGAGAATGAATAGAAATGTCAAATTTAAACATTTCTTCTATCCTAGTAGGATGATTAGTTTGGAGCGTCGAGCGCGTGCATTACTGTTCGCGGATGCAACCAGAAGACTCGACTTGCACCGCGACGTTGCGCCTCAAATAGAGCCATTTACTATGCCGCTTTGAATAGCGCACGTTGCAGAAAAGACACACGTGTACATCTCGAATAAGAGCGTTTGAGATATTCGCGTTGCGAAGCGCGAAAAGCGCTTTCTCGTCGTCGTCGGGCTGCACGATTCGCGCATCTCGCTACTTTGCCCTGGCCACTGGTATCGCGCCAATATCGCGATATTTGATACTTATAACGGAAGATAACGTAATCATTGTTAAGTTATCGTGACAAATAGGTCGCACTACGGCTGCGACTCTTGACCGACGCGATGCATTTTAGTCGCGCTTTCTCCGATCGATCTAACTTGCGATCGTAATTCTGGCCACTTAATTATTATTTTTTAATAATATATGTTCTATTCACTGCAAATAATCCTACTTTTTGTCAATATTATTTTAATGGCGTGATAATGCAGTCACGAAATTTCTATCGCATTTTAAAGCGGTTACTTCATTTAGATTGTGATATAAAATGCGACGCCGAGCGATATTTTATCGAATTTTCAATTAATACAATCTTTTAAGAGGGAAAATTAGTTATTCTTTTGTCTTTAATAAATTACTTCTTCTCATTGCATTAAACATTTCTGTACCAAAATAATATCCTAACATTATTTGTCTTTTAAAATTAATAAAAAATTTTTTTAGTTCGTTATTATAATATATGTGACATATTAATTAATTGTTATTATTCTATACTATTATTCTATATAATATGATCGAACTTTATAATAAAATGTATTTACATCTTTAAATATATTTATTAAAAAAAACATCATTAAATATTAAATTGTAATCTATAAAATTAATTATAAAATTACGCAAAAACTTTGAGAAAATCTTTGCCTCTCAAAACGATATATTATTGTTTTAATTGACCTGTATTCTTGTAGAAACAGATAAGACATTTTTACGAAACATCTAAAACATCCAGATAAACATACACGAAAAAAACAATTTTTTTAAAATATATCAAAATTTAACTATATATAAATCTGAAAATAATTATATAAAACATTTATATTATCATGTTTAAACATGATAATACAATATTGCAAAAATCTTTAACATTTCAGCAATTTGAATGTTCTTTATAATTATTTTGATGGCTTAATATAAAATTAAGCCATCTTCATCTGGCTAAATTTTTAGATGCTTCAGCGAAACTGTTCTTCCGTATACAAAATCTTTATTATTGAAAGACCACGTTAAATCTATTAAATCTTTAAGAAATTTCTTTTTTCCTATCTCAGAAAAATATATGCAAATCTCGAAATAAAAATATACTGAAATAATTCATTATTAGCAAAAAAAAAAAATTTGATTCAAGGTTGAGAAAAAGCTTGTTCACGCTCTATCGTAAACGCCTAAAGAAAGAAACGCATCGCATAGAAGTTGCGAAGAAGCTAACCGGAAGGATCGTCATGTCAGGCCACCGACGAAATGTCGTTTCGGCGGAAATCCGTGCCTCGCGGAATGATATTTCGCTGGATTGGCGGGTTGCAGAAACGATCGGAGTTCGACACGATACGAGTTCGACTTGTGCTCGTATTCGGCTTCTACGAAGTTCGAGGTGTGATCGGAATATAATCGATTCGCGCGAATTATCCCGCGTGTCTCTCGCCGCCGGATTGTCGAACAAGTCCGGCGGTGTTGCGCATAACAATTCGATCCGTATTTTCCGAGCCCGCGACAATCACACCTTCGACAATCCAACAGCATATTTCCGCGATCAACCGGTCCTCTTTTCCGATACCTGTTGATCATTGTTAAAACAAAGGATTTCTTTGCGCGCCCGGGTCGGCGTATCGTGTATTTCACGAAAAAGAAAAAAAAAACAGGGAAAAAAATAAATCGCCAAAAATTATAAAACTCATCACAGACAGCTCGATTGAGAGGGAGGTTTAATTTATTCTCACTTAAAATGCTATTTTTATATTTAAAATTGTTCGCAAGGTAGATAAATTTTTATTATGTATGTAATCATTGTATTAATTGATTACCATAATTTACAACCTATTATTTATTCCACTACATTCATTATATAGCACTTTTTTAAATTGTCACATCAGAAATTGGAAGGTTCGGATAACGCGTCGCGAGGATCAAGCGGCAGAAGTTTGACACATAATAAATTTTCGATATTAAAACTATGATCGCTGTATCAATACAGCTGAACTAAATGAACTCGCAATGGCGGCGGCGTTGGCATGAGCGATACGTTTATAATTAATCGATTTTTCTCAGCCCTCGCTTCACACTTAGACCGGCTTTTATGTCAACTTTTCAGGAGCATCAGCGAGGCGCGGCACAGCTGGAGCACAGGAGACGCTGCCTTGTTCGGCCGAACGTCCTATCGCGAATCGCAAACGGAAGAGCACGACCGTGTCACAATTCAGAGAAAAGAATATATTCACCTTTAAAAGGAGGTGAGAGATCATTTGTAACGTATACCGCATACGCTCGAATACATCCGGACGATCTGCGAGAGCGATAAGCGTGCCTCCATCGCGAGGTATGCCGCGATCCTTATCAGCAGACGTAAGTGAGACACATAACAGGTATAATCGCGGTGATTGAACCACACGGGCTATCTAATCACTGCGTACGTTCTGCGCAGGGAGTTTCCGAAATGCTTCAGCCGATAAATTCGCGCGTACCGCGAGATAGATAACGAAACTGAACCATAGATTCCTAAATCGATCACAATTGATAGCCTTGAAAATAAATACTTCTTCTTGGCTTGACGGACGAAATATTCGTCACGCTATAAATTTCTTTGCGACAGTGCCAAAGTTTATCGGCGATAAGTTACGTTCCCCGAACCATTTCCTCTTGATTAAAGAGCCGCGAAATGGCAATTAATATGTCTCATATGTCTTCACTCGGTCGTCATTCGGTGATATTATGTGCAACTTTCTCGGAGGGAAATTTAACAGAATCAAATACGGGACGCGTTCTGAAGCGATTGCTAAAAACGTTTTCGGAGCACCATCCGCCACGAGATAGAATTTCACGGGATTCTCGGACTATAATTTCGAGGATCGGAAGATCTCGGCCCCGGGATCAGGTTACTCCAAAAACTTACCTCTGACGCCGTTACCAGGCCGTCCGCCGCGATCAGCAGCAGGAGCAACGCACTCTTTAGCAACACACGGTTCTTCATTTCGCCGCTGGCCGTCTGTCGCGACCGGCAAGGAGTCACTTCTCGACCTCTTCGCCCTCTTCCTGACTGACCCTCTTCTTCTCGCTCTTTGCCTGCCTATGACTGTCCCGCTTCTTTCTCTCTTTCTCTCTCTCTCTCTCTCTCTCTCTCTCTCTCTCTCTCTCTCTCTCTCTCTCTCTCTCTCTCTCTCTCTCTCTCTCTCTCTCTCTCTCTCTCTCTCTCTCTCTCTCTCTCTCTCTCTCTCTCGCTCGCTCGTTTTTTCTCTCTCGATCGGCACTACGGGACACCTCAGCGACGATACATGGCGAGACGAAGCGAAGGAGGAATGATTTCTCCAAGGACGCGCGGTTGTCCTTCTGTCCTACGGATGACGCTCGTCGAGAGGCCTCCTCCTCGGCGGTCCTCGCGGTTTTTCTCTCGCGCGAACGTCCGCGGGCGGACGAGGTGGACGGAAGTCGACGACAGAAGGACCGACCGGGACCGGAAATCGCGGCGCGCGACTGGGACTCTCTGTCTTTCTCTCTCTCTCTCTCTCTCTCTCTCTCTCTCTCTCTCTCTCTCTCTCTCTCTCTCTCTCTCTTCCTCTTTCTCTTTCTTTCTTCCTTCCTTTCTTTCCCTCTCCGTTCGCTCTCTTCGCTAACAACTAGTCGCCGAGGAGGCCGCGACCACGCCGTGGCCAACAACACCGTACCGGCGTTCGGTAGCGTCTGAGAGGCCGAGCGCACCGACAAGATAAAACTTTTTCAAAAGCCCCCGTGGTTTTCCCTCTCCTCTCACGCCGGATCCGGCTCTTTCTCTCTCACCACTCGCTCTCCTCGTCCCGCGTTCGCGGCCCGACTTCCTCTTTCTCCACATTGGATTCTCTTTCCACCGGGAGGAGAGTTCGTCTTTCCCCCTCCTCCTACTCGCTCCCCCTATCGTCCCCTATCTCTCTTTCTCTCCCTCTCCCTCTCTCTCTCTCTCTCTCTCTCTCTCTCTCTCTCTCTCTCTCTCTCTCTCTCTCTCTCTCTCCCTCTCCTTGTATTTCGCCGACGCGATCTCGCGGTCTCTCCCACCGCTCCGCGGATCGGCACGTTCTCTCCCTCCCCGGATTCTTTGATCCGCCGTCTCGCTCTATCGGAATTCCCTCCCGGGTCGGTCGTCTCTCTTCCTCCCTTCCTTTCGCTTCCCCTTTCGAGCCCCACTCTGGCACGCGGTGCGGACGTGCGTCTCCCTTGGACCAATGTCCCCCACGGGACTCTCTCCTCGTTTCCACCGTGGTCAAAGTTGTTCTCCGCCGCTGTAGCCGTCGTCGGGAGCGGCGGGGAGGCTGCTTAGGAGGCGGTCGACTCGCGAGCGAAGATCACGGCTGCACGTTTTCACACTCGCGCGCTCTTCGCAATCTACAGATACTCGCGATACTCTCCGATACCGTCTCGGTATCGTCCCTCTATTGAGATATACAGATGCCGAGCACTTCTCGCGCCGGCACTTTGCCCATGGCTAAATGTTCGAGCGTAATAGCGAAATTAAATACCGGTAAATCAACGTGCAGTTTGTCCGCGCAGTTTTTAATTAAACTTCTCAGATAGCGCACAATCAAGCGCAAAATCAAAATTAGAACATCAAACGAGAAGACGTCGTCCAAAAAATGTCTCTAATAAAAATGTCTTTGTGATATCTTTAGACGTCTTTAAGACGTTCCGTATTTGTCCCGTATTTTGGACTTTGTGTTACTTCAACTGAAAGCTGAAATCTAATTAAGAAAGCCAAAATAATAATACACGCATGAGTAAAATCAATCTTTGACAAATGAACGTCTTATTTAATCGTGTAGTTCTCTAATCGCAATGTGTTGTTTATATATAATTTAGTTGCATTTGAATTATGTCAATTTATTAAGTATCAGCCATCTTTATGGACATTCAAAATCTTAAATTAATATGCAAAAATCGCATATATAAATATTGCTTGTGATACTCCGATCAATATGCTATTATTGATATGATATATTTTTAGTATTGTTTATCGCAATTTGCTTTAATTAAAGCAGACTAATCTATTTCTAAGCATCTAATTTATTTCTGATCAATATCTAGTAATGGAATATTAAATTATTTATGTATTTGAAATTGTATAAAAAACTTACACAATATTAAAGTTAAAATCGAACTGGGTTTTCTGGAATATTGTGATAATGATACCTTGACCTTTCAAGTAATTTTAATTTATTATTGTAATTTAATTGGTGAAATTATTTTCAAGAATTTAATCTTTACAAATAAGATAGATTTTAATATCTGAATTTTCTCGGATAAATTGCTCTGGAAAATTGGATAAAAAGAAAGATATTATCATATACAATCGATACATAAATAAGTTGATGAAAAATGTTATATAAAATGTGCGTTATTGAGTTATTTTATGACAATTGCGTTTCGCGTGAAACGTAACCGGGTGCGGTTAAATCGCCGACCTGCACTGCTTTAAGGAAATGCCATTGAAAAGAACATGAAAAAAATGGTGTTGCCTCGTGAACTCGTAGCTTCGCAATGGTCCTTTCTCGCCTTCATCGTTTTAATAACGCTCAGTAACAGACGCAAGGGAGATGATCTTTTTTAAACGGGTCAAGCGTCACCACACAAACCGTTCCTCTGTCGTCATTCGCGCCCCATCCCGTTTTGCGTTGCATCCGTTTCGCAGCATCCAACAAACGAGATGCATCTGTTAGCATATGCGTGAAATCTCATGGTATTCTCGATATAAATTTAGGCCAGATACACGTGGCGTCTCTCGCAACGGATCGACAACGGTTATCTTGAAAAATGCTACGTTACATTAATGATGTAGCGAAATTGCATAAAAATAATTGAGCCAGTTAAAATTTGAGATCGTAACAAATATTTCAGAATGCAGTAATGCAATTATCGTAATGAAATAATCTCTACTAGAGAGATAATTATGAATCGGAAAATTTTGTTAAAAAAAGAAAAATCGATATGAGATGATATATCGTATTCATAATTGCTTTTTTATTTTCTAAAGATTTTTTAAATTATTCTCTAATGTAATTAGACATCAATTACTTTAATCGATTAATGCAAGAGTGTCATAAATTAGAGTGTCATTTATTATATACTTGTTTTTATAGCAGCGAATAGATTATCAATAATTGAACGAACAAATATATTATTAATCAACTAATAAATTAATAACCAGCATTTGTATTTTTAATTAACATGTTATCGAAGTAATTGCCAATGATAAAAGTCCTCGAACTATTTTTTCATATTAATAATTAAAATTATTAATTCTGTTATTATAGTAGTTATATGAATTTCAGAAGAGACATTCAGAGAATAAATTTGCACAAATTTACAACCAATTAATTATATCATGTTATAAGTTATATAATATCATATAAATTTAATATTACGAAATATAATTATGTATCATAACTATTAACATCACAACTTATACATATCATTGTTAATAATTTTGTGATATATTACAAAGAAGAAAATACTCTTGTAACTTTATGCGTACAACCGTATTGTTTTATCATTGTTTTTTATCATCCCACTAAAATGTGACCTAGTCTTTCTTCTAATCTTGTAATCATAGCAACCGGCGATATGTATAGATCGATATTAAAAACAAACTTTTACATCCAAAGTAAACCCGATTGGTATTTGCGGCTGCGAATAAGAAAATATCTTGGTGCCGGTAGCGTTGCGTCAAGACTAAAGGAATGTCGGCCGCGATCGAACAACAAATCTTCGAACAAAAATCTTCGCTGACAAGGATTAATCCTTCCGATCGCGAGATTAAGATACACGGGACAGCACGTGAATCGTGTTAAACTGGCACGTGGAGACTTGCGAAAGGGTGCGAACGTGAACGCAAAGGCTATCACCACCAAGGTTATCGATAATACCAAAATAAATCTCAGGAGAAACGTAACAAACCTCGTTGACCCGATGATTTACGATGCGATACAGCCGTATGGCCCACGATCGCACGTGCCGTTCACAAAGCGTCGAAAATGACCGCCCCTTTTTTTTCTTCACGTCTACACAATTTTATTTTCCAAATGTTATTCGTCGAATAACGTGTAAATCATTGTACGTTACGGTGACACAATGGCGACGGTGTATACGTAATAATGGATATATACGTGTGACCTTTAAAGAAACGCGTAATTTATCATTTTATGAATTAATCTTTCATACACAGATGCAATCTCTGTGCGATGGTACACACATTTTGCAGAGTGAGTATTTCTTACTAAAACTGAAATCATTTTCTTCTTCTTCTTATATTAGGGATAGCTCTGTTTTTTTTTTCCAACTTATTAATCTTCTTGTTGTCCTGTGACGAGGATGTCCGGATTCAGCCCATCTCTTTGGAAGTCTACTCACGGATCTTCGGGTGTTTGGCTTTCCTTCGGCTGTTATTTCTATTAGTCGGTTGTCATCGCGTCTCTTTTTAATTTCAGGGAGTGAACACATGTCACGATTCTTTGTCTATTAAGTTCCAATATAATCTCCTGATCTTTGTTGTTCCATAAGTTGTTCCAGCATTCTAGTTGTATCAAATTTGTCTCTTCCCTGTCTCGCCTTCCTTTTCGTGTACCAAAACCCGTTCAGCTTCCAAAGGTTGCGGTTGGTTTTCTTTGAGTACATTTTTTATCAAAGATAGGCCTCTCCTTAGAATATTCCTTCTTTATCTGGGCTCAGGACCCAGGTGGTATTCATTAAGCTACTTAATCCACCTAACAACACATCCTCCAGAGGCGGAGTTTGAAATAATTTTTCTTTTCCAAAAGTGTTCTAAAACGCACATTTCATAATTTCGTAATTTACATTAACATTGTCTCGATAATCACGTTTTTAAAACTATTTTATTAAATTGGCTATGAAATTAATTGATAAACAATATTTTATTTATTTTTGTTCCTGCTGCACAGTTTGCCAAAATAATTTTATTTGAATTAACTTTTAAATAGATTTCTAAATTAATAACTTTAATTTATAATGAAATTCTACTTTTTAATTTATAATTATGCTCAGTAATAAAATATTTTAAGAATACACACATATTACAATTTCATAATATCTATAGTTAGATATTCAAATGCGAATTACGGTTTATAATGAGTTATTCACGTATCAATATCCTTGTATAGCAAACACTATTTTAGATGAGGAATATTGCATACTCTATATCTTGCAGCTTTCTATAAACATATCGATATGATATTTCAAATTTATTTAATAAAGTATTTTTACGCAGAAAAAAAAGAATTGACAGGAAAGAACTTTTCGCGAAATAAAAAGAATTGCCAAATTAAACGAAATCATCGTTCGAATTCGATCGTCTATAAAAAACGTGAAAATTATTTATATTATTTTAGTTACTTGTGAATAACTAAACGTTTTATTATTTAAATTATGACTGACAGCAATTACGACAGACTAGATTGCAAATTGAAATCAAGTTTACGGGAACAAGCAGCTTGAACAAGCTTATCAATCTGAATCATTTATAGCTGGTCGAATTATGTCACAAGCTCAAGGAAACTATTTATGGGGTCAGTTTGGTTACTTGTCGAGTAAAAGTTCAGGAACGTTAAAAACATCTAATGTCCCCGAATGTCATGTGCTCATTTATTTTTAAACACAAAATTGCTTGCAAATATTTCTAGCATATCTTTTCCTTCAAAATACGTAAATAGTAAAAACAATTATGATAAAATTGTATTATTTATAGACTGTCTCATTTGTCATCCTCGATATTGCATCAACAACAGTTTAACTCTCTAGCCGCTTTATTCACTTGCATTGCTCCAAATACTTGTGTGCTTAAGAGAGCATTTTATATCTGATAATTCCGTGACATAAAGTAAATGATTAAATTAGGTAATTTTATCATTGGTAATTAAATTAGGTCTGATTTAAAAATTGCATCATATATATGGAGTATCATACTTTAGGGCTAACCGAGTAATATGATTGAAAGATTAACGTCAATCGTTCAAAACACCATGTTCATCATTATATTCAATTACAAATGTTATTTTATTATCACATGTGTTGTCGACACATGTGGTTACGTTACACCGCCGACAGTAAAACGTAGGAAATAGCAAAATATATGTATTCACATTTTCGCTTTACGATCCGAATCAATTTTGATTAGGCAAAATAATTATAAGCCCGGATTCGCATTTGTTAGAATAATAAAATTAACGTAGCAATAAGAATCGCATGTAATAAAAAGCCAGTCAAAATGTTTCTCATTGTTTATGTAAGTACAATCATCTGATTCTAAAACTACACATCTCTTACATTTTTAGCTACATCTTCGATGCAATCGATATTATCGATATCAAGATTTTTCTCTAACGTAAACAGATTGAGCATAACAATCTACATCTTTATACAACTTCTGTCTGCAAAATATGGGAGCGTAAAATAACATAATTGGAATTTGTTAAATCATTATCGCGAAATTTAAAATTTCTGTCCCAAAAATGTGCAGAAATAAATTATATGTTATCTCAAAATTAAAAAATTTTTTTGTATTAGAGAAATTATTTGTTTGCATTAAATAATCTTTTTCTCATTATTATATAAGCAGGCCGTTGTATCGAAACATGAAAATCATTTGCACGATGTGTAACGAACGTGTAGATATTGTATTCAAGATACTTTTTTTTTCAACAAAAAGATATTTATCGTGTTTTACCATTTTATTTTTTTATTATGGCAGTGAGGAAAATTATTTAAAATAAATATATATAAAAAATATATTTAGGATAACATTAACATAATTAATCTTTTTAATTGTTATTAAATTATCTTTTCATGTTAGTTAAAATTCAAAATTGAGAATGTCAAGTTGAAACTCACAGAAATATTTAAAATATAATTATCTTAAAACATTTTTCAAAAACTACGTTTTTCTTTTTTTAACATTGCCATTCAAGTGTGCTTATTGTAAAGAAGCCCCACTTTTTATGTCACTACGCAACAATTCAAATGGTGCAATCATCTGGCAAAATCGCATTGCGTGCTCGTTAATTCAATTATATTAATTAGCGAACAAATTGACGGTTTACAAGTTTTTTGATGCTCTTTCTTATAATCGATACATACTTAGGCTGCAACGAAGAATATAAAAGCTAAGAATGCACAAGCTAATTAGTATTATATGATCGCATATGATAATCGCCCATAGTTACAATAGTTCACGTATGCAAAACAACATAAGTCTTGCCAGTTTAGATGACAATCTGTAGTTAAATTAGTCTCTTTGTTAAAGTATAAATACTTCCGTTTTAAATGCACAATTCCTTATCACTGCATCGGAGTTAAATAATAGATCAGCATGTACGGTTGTAATATATATGTAATACTATTTTATTCATGCAATAAACATATAACCAGTCCTATCCATCCCTATCACAAAACTGAAACATAGTAGGAAACAAAGTCTCACTTAAGGTAAATGTATCACAAACATTGTGTCCGACGACCAGATTAATATTATAAAAGAAAAAGAGAGGAGAGTGATAAAGATGAGCGTGACTAGTATATTGTTACATTATCCTCATTACAAAAGTATTAAACTTATGAAATCTACTACACGCAGTTCGGTTAATTTTTATAGGATTTGACTGCAAAAACTTGTTAAACTAACAATTCTATAATTATCGCAACGTCAATTCATTAGCATATATGCAAGAAAAAAAGATTACGAAAAATTATACTTGAAAAAATTTAAATATAATTATTCTACAAAATATAGTATATGTTACGGTAAAGATTTAAATGTTCAAAAAACTCAATATTTTCTGGAGCAGATATTCATGAATTTTTTCGGTTTTTAACACGCTACAAATGTTCGCGCATCTTTTTTTATGCATAAATGCGATAATTTATGAGATTAATATATATTTTACCATAACTAATATTTTTATAACGAATACATGATATTGGATTTCACACTCATATACGCAATGCAATTTTTGTAATGAATTTAACACGAATATTAACAGATTAATTATATGAATAAGTATTTATGCTCTTTTTACGAGATTATATATATAATATATATATATATAACAATTTTTAAAAACACGATGTAAAATATATCACATGAATGGCGTTAATAACAAATAGTTCATGATGTTCTTCACAATTTATCGATATGAAGTGATAATATTAATGCAATGTACAACCCGATAAACTGTCATTGTAAATATAAAAATCAGAATCATAAATAAATATTATATACAATTAAAATATGATACTCATATGTAACTCATATAATATTGAAATATCATCTATTTATCTTTAAATATCAATGAGAACATAGTACAATATAATTATTTATATCAATATTAATCTTATGACAAATAAAAGTATCATCCGTTAAGAATGAAGATGTATTATTGTAAGTTTTTGTGCTTCCCACTTGTACAGTCACTGATGTATTAATAAGATAAATAATATTCGAACTTTTATATCGGAAATACTTAACATTTAATTAAATCTGTAAAACATTAGTATATGTTATTTATGATAAACGATATAAATGATTTCAATCTTTTTTTCAAAAAATTATCAATAAAGCAAAATATTAAATGCTCAAAAATCCGATAATAAAACTCTATTAAGCATAAAATCAGCACATAATCACACTGCAAATTTCTTGTCTTATTAAATTAGTACATGGTATATTTATTCTTATATAATACTGTAAATGTGATTTTAGTTTTATGCAGACTGTCTCACATTAATTTCAAGCTGTGTGCTGTAAGTTTTAATACATATAAAGGAATAATTATTAAAAAATTCGTTAATTTTTCGATTCTTAAATGCAATCTTATTAATAAACTTATTTTCTGGAATGCTGCGTCTATAATACTTTTGTTTTGACATCAATGTATATCGTAAGTTAATTTTATCAAATGTTAGTTGCTTTTATTACAACGTATCTGTTCATTTGACAAGCACGATATTCAAATAACCGGTATAATTTTATTGTGCTAAATAATGGCAGATTCAGCTGAAAAATATCTCAATATAATATAAATTGGAAAACTCAAGTTATAGAAAAAGGGAAAGAACTGTATAAATGGAAGAAATTATCTAAAATTTTGACGAATTAAATGATGTTACTGGTTAATATTTCGTCATACAAAAAGTAATTTGTAGTTTCTTCATCTATAAATCACATGAACTTGTATAGATAAGAGAAAAACGTTATAAATATTTCATGAACTTGTATAGATAAGAGAAAAACGTTATAAATATTTCATGAACAAGTTATAGTTGATGCAGTTAATAAAGCGTATTGAAAATCTCTTTTTCGTTGTGTTAATACAAGATATGCAAATTAAAACAATATTAAAATGAATGCAGAAATATGTCCAACTCAATAATAGAAATTGCGTTTTTTCTATAAATCCATATTTCTCTTTATAAATTATAAAAAAACTCTTTACGTATTACATGTATACAATTGTATTTAATGAGATTTCTCAATATTTGTCCAATCAAGAAATATAGAAAAGGAACCTCATTCATCTCATTCAATTCATAGCCATTAGCACAATACAAATTAAGAGCCTAAGGAAACTTAAACTTTTTCTAAAGTTTCGATCGTTTCACCATTAGCCATTCTATTACTAGCTTTATGTCGATGATTGTACATCGTCTGCAGAGGTACATGAAGTAACTCCACAATTTGTATAAAGTTAGGCTCTGTAACAAAGGTGAATGGGAAAATTAGTATTGCATATCGTGTCTTTTGCAAATTATATTCAAATGTTCCGAGTGAAGAAAAATATTATGCGTGACTATCTTACCATTTTCTGCTGTAATGTATCCATGTCTAATTAAGAAGTCAAGGGCAACTGGTACAGAAGTGGTTTTGAAATGTGGCGAAAGTATCCTCTCTAAGCATTCACTAACTGGGAGTAATTCGAAGGTCTCTACTTCTCCGTCACTATTGTTTGGTACAAAGTCGGGCGGCAGTTCAAGATCATATACAAATTCCGTGTTGGGAAACAGACCTCTTTCACTTTCAAAAAAGAACGATACGCAACCGGCGCTCTTGAGATTGGCAATAAGATGATTTGGGATTCCCGCCTCCTCGCCGGCTTCTTTTATTGCGGTTTCATTTATACCATAACCAACAGTCAATCCACCACTCACCATGCTATCCCAGTATGCAGGCCATGTCTGTTTGTTTGGACTACGCTTTTGCAACCATATTGATAAGCCCTTAACAGGATCCATTACATAGCCATTTATATCCACTCCGTATTTCCGAATTCCAAATAAACCTATTATTTCAAAAGATGTATATAATGCATTGCAATCGTATTCAATTTACTTTTCACTTTCTTTCTTTCTAATACATACATGTAGCCGAGCGATCCATCTTAAACAATGGTAGTGTATTGAATTGTGCACGCACTTCATGACATTCCTCTCTCCAGCCTCGTAGCGTTACAAACTTTCCACCTGCCATCCATTCCCTTAATACTTCATCAACACGGGCACTTCTCTCAGCATAATCTCGAAAAGCTGGATTTAGTTGCACATACTCGGGATGTACTTGAAATACCTTGGAAATTAATGGGTTAATAAATACACCAACGTTTTGATTTAAATTAATACAATAGAGATAAACTCACTTGAGGGTGGTTTAATATTTCTTTCATCACATCTGGACGTACAAGACCAACTTGCTGTCCATCCACAACAAAAGCTCTGCATTCCCCTGCATGTAAACCTAAAGAATATACTTTCTTATAAAATTTATCAAAATACTACATCATAAATTTCTACATATATTGCTAAGAATATTGTTATAAAAAAAAAAATTACAAAATGCTGTCAGAGAGTTATATTTGGGAAAAAAAAACAGCATGCATATTGGATATAACAAATTCTCATAAAAGATTCTAAATGTAAACTTGATTAGATATTTTTTTTTTTTTTTCAAAACTACATTGAAGCTATATTGAAGTTTTTGATTTGCCGCTACCTCTTCTTGTTCAAAACAAATGTCAGGTGTATGTCATTGCAAAAAAGGAAAAGAGACGATCTCGCTTATTCGCAGGACAGTCATCACGGTTGTCAATGACGCAAAATTCAAGAGGGACGCGATGGAAGCGCGCGACCGTTTGTCAATAATCGCGCCTATGATACGCGTTCAGGAATTATTTTTTTTCTCCTTTCCTCTCTCCCTATTATTTTCTTCCGTAAACGCGAGCGACAGATACACACGACGCGAGATCAATAGTCGCGGGGGTCCGCGCGAACGACGACCGCGTCGTTCCTATCGATCACGCGACCGGGAGACGCGTCATTCGAGATAATACACGGTGATGCAGGCGTGACCCGTCGTGTTCGCTTACCTGACAGGTAGAAGCAGTTAAACTTGTTCGCGAGTTTCATTAAACGTGACATCGGCTTCTTATCGTTATCCGCCATGATGTTTCGTCGTTGTCATCCGGCCAGCTGCGACGAAACCCTGGCATCGAGCACGTAACGCGTGTCAGACGAGTGCCGGGAACGGTTATTTCTGCGCACCTGCGCTGTGCGCCGGCGATTGGCCGATCTGCCGACGCGCTTGCGCCGCCAGCCAATCAGTGGCCGCCATTCGTGTTACTTGGGGACGCCACTACGTCGCCGTTCGCCGTTCAATCTGCGCCGCGAAACTAACAATCGGACAACGTTGTTGTGTATAATGATGAAACAGAGGGAAATAAGAGGAGTCCTCGCTCAAGCGAAGTCAAGTCTTTCCGTTATTGCGAATTGAACGTAAAAACAAATGTAATTGATTATTTGTTCACGAGAGCAACGAGATCCTCGTCTTCATTTCCATTGTTTCTGTCGGTCTTGTTTTTCTCCAAGAATGGGGCGTAGACATGAATATATCATAAGTATCGCATGCGTGCGCACAATTGTGTCTAGGAAACGTGCGCAATTTTTTTTTCTTTTTGCAAAAGTCTCGATGAATCGAGATTTGCAAGATTGATTGGCAAGTTCTTAGCAGAATGTCTGAATCAGGAAGTTACTTATTTTTAAATAGTTTATTGATCTCATTTTCACAAACAATAATAAATAAAAAAAATCTATGCGCAACTTACATATTTGCGTTTCCACGAGATACGTGCTTTGTATCTTTTTTTATTTTTCTTCATTTGCTTCAGAAGCCACGAATCAAAAAAGATTTTTAGATAATAGCTCTTAAAAAAAATAAAAAAAATTAATACTTATATTTAATTTTTTTATGATTTAACTCTATTTATTTAATATTTCAATAAATGTAAAATATACGTTTCTTTCTAAATTTCTTTTGTTACAATTATATAATTAAAACATAGTCTTAAAATGTAGCCTCTATTTAAGCAAATATGTAAATTCGAATTCTCTCAGATTCAGCTTCTAGAGAAATGAAAAAGAAAGAAGAAAAAGTGCAAACCATTTATTTCGCGAAAATGCAAACGTACCATATAGATTCTTTTGTATTCGTTGTTATAAATAAAATTACAGTTATTTGAAAGCAAATAACTTCCTAATTTAATCGTTCTACTAAAAATTTGCAGATTTCAAGTTTTGTTTCATCAAAATTTTTGCGGGAAAGAGAATCACGCGCGTTTCGAATCATATTTGTGCGCACGCGCATTACTTGTGATATATTCATGTCTATGCCCCGATCTTGAAGAAGAAGAATGGAAAATCAAGAGGGAAAATTCGCTCTAATAAGAAGATGAAATGAATAATCAATTATGTTTGATTTTATGTCTTAAAAAGAAAAACTAAATCTACGATCGAAGACTTCTTACCATTTCTCTTTGTTTCGTTACGAGCAACAGCCACTGATTGGTCGGTGGTGCAAGCGTGTCAAAGAATCGGCCAATCGCTGGGGCGCAGTGAGTGTACAGAAATAATCATTCTCAATAGCTGTCTGATTCGCGTTCTGGATATAAAAATTATTGTAATTATTTCCGACTGAATGTTGCATTCTTTAAATTCAACAATCTTGCTTTTTAACGTGCTATCTAATTTCCATCTTTATTCTTCTTGTTGTATAACAAAAGTTGGGATAAACCCGTACTGTCTAAGATCTATTTCTTTTAATAAACTTTTTGCACTGTTTATCTTTTTTCTTCTTTTTCTAATGCAAAGAAAAAAACGAATAGTGTAAAAAGTTTAATTACAAAAAACAGGAATAGATTCACACAGAACATCGGATATCATTTTATCCATGTTGTTTATTGAATGTTACAAGAAGCTTAATTTTTTTCAACTGAATTTCTTGCATAGTTCATCTTTCTTTTTTTTTTTTCTCGAACATGGAAAGTGCAAGAAGTTCAGCTAAAAAGAACAGACCTAAGATAAAATGATACTTGAGTGCCCAATGGCCGTTGGCTGAACGCAGCCAATGATACCCAAATGTATTTCTGAACGCACCATTCGACATTCTCACACCAACGAGACACTGAATATCGTTGTTTCTCCCTGATCTTTGTTGCCAGATTAAAATTAAAAGAAAAAAAAAAAAAGAATAGAAAATTATTCGCAATGTCTGAAATCTCAGAGTCAGACTCAGACTCAGAATATAATTCGTCTGATGAAGAGGTGAGTATCACAATTTCTGTTAGCATCTATCGTCGACACCTGCGTGTTCTAACCTCGTTTTATTCACGTGTTCAGCTGCAAGAAGCCTTCGCTCAAGGCCGATTAAAGCCGGGGCTTAATGTCGCGGAAGAGAGTAGCAAGCAGCCTAAGAATCACGTTGTAAGTCATTATTTTGACATTAGAAATTTTTGCGAATATATTTTGAAGTTGTTTTCTTCGACATAACCTAATTCGAACTTTCTGTACAAATAAATTATAGAGTCTCATGAAGCAAAAGTTGGAAGAGATAAAGCTGAATTTGCCATGGATCGAAAGACTGGATATGGTAAACGCGCTTGCACCATTGGCACCGGAATTAGCGCTACAAATGCAGGAGCAGGAAGTAAGACGAGCTAAACAATTACAAGGAAATAAAAAGTTACCTCAGTACAAGCCATCTGAGGATCCTGTCTTGGATGATTTTCGCAGAGAAAACACATTTCACCGTCAGGCTCAGGGTGCTGTTATGGACGGTGTAAATAGATTAAAGAAACTGGGTATACTGACAATGAGGCCAGATGATTATTTTGCTGAGATGGCTAAGTCTGACGAGCATATGCAAAAAGTACGACAAAATATATTGAAAAGGCAGACTATTGCACAGAGATCAGAAAAAGTAAGACAAATGAGACAGCAAAAGAAAATTGCAAAGCAGATGCAGGTTGAAGCTACCTTGAAAAAGCATGCGGAGAAAAAGAAATTGCTTGAAGAAGTTAAGAATTATCGTAAAGGTATACGAAAAGATCTTGATTTCTTAGATGACAAAAAGAAACCACAAAGCAAATATCCAAATCGCAAAATGAATCCAAAAGTACAAGCAAAAAAGAATATGAAGGATAAAAAGTATGGTTACGGTGGTAAAAAGCGCGGCAGTAAATGGAACACGAGGAGCAGTTCCGCTGATATTTCCGAATACAAACGACCACAGAAACCAGGAGAAAGCAGAAAGGGAAAGAGTGGGAAAGGAAAGCAAAGATTAGGCAAAAGTCGTAGGGTACAAATGAAAGCAAAAAGAAAATCATGAAAGAGCTTTATCAGTGAGTTTACTCTCCTATGATTTTTGTACATATTTCAACAAAAATATGATGTGATTGAAATCTCAATCAATAATTGTTTTGTAAAATTTTGTGATAATAAATTACGTTTTACAGTTCAACTTTCCTGTCTTACCTGTTATCCAGAAATTTGGTGAAATATAAAAAAATTTATGATGATGGACGTCAATCTTTTTTCACAATTAGATGCGAGATGTGTGAAATGAGTGTTTTCTGAAATTTTCAATACTCAATAAACGCTGCTACATTCAGATGTATAATTGCATCGCGCAAATTCACGGCGCTTTGCTTCAATTTTAGTTTTACACGATTGCATGGTAATTAACGAGCGATATTAATTTTAATAATAATTTGAATAATAGCAATTTATTTGAAATTGGTTGACGATTTTAAATTCAGAATTAAAATTTCAGCGGAAATTGCGCGTATTGTGCATCGCTGAGAGTTCCGATTGGAAAACCACGCGACAAAAATGATCGCCCTTAAATTTCCGTCCGCACGTACGTACATACACAATGACGGGGAAGAGCGCGCCTCGACGCGAAATTCGCGCTGCAGAATTCGATCGCCTAACACATGTCCCGCATTAGACAATCCGTTGTATGTACACACGGCGCTACACGCGTAGGATGCCGATTACATCGTCTATTACACCCTCCCGTGAATCGTGCGCACCGATACACATGTATGAGCGCGACGCGCGACGCTCTCGCGATGCTCCTCGTTTTCCCATGCGAGTGGTCCGCCGTTTCCGCCGGCTATCGATGGTCGATCCATGGGTGGATATATCCCGGCGTCGATAACGATCCGGACCTGTCGTCGTTCCTCTCGTAGGCCGAGTCTATCATTTGGACGTGCCTTGGCGAGCGTGGATTGAAAATTCGAGGGGCGCGTCCGTACGTGCACGTTCAGGAAGCGTATATACTAGGTGATCTAGGAAGATGTCAAAAAATTTACCGCATACGTGAGTTTTCGGTGTATAAATGAAACAAGATTCGATTGAGAAATCATTTACCATTTACCAACGTAAAAGAATGGATGTTGGAAGATTACATTTTTAAATTTAGATAGGAGACTACACGTATTTCTCTAAAATCTAAATAAAATTTTAACTTGCGAACTTGATTTTTTTAACGTGAAGCTTATCCTACCTTTAACTGTTCATTCTCGAAATGAAACATGCAAATTATCGTAAATAAGAAATATCTCAGATAACAATGATCGAATCCTGGGCACATCTAGTCTGGTTCACCCGATATGAACGCGGTTCACGTCCGTCGATGCTTCGAATTATCGAAGTACGACTTCGTGCTTCGCAGAGTACTGGATAATAGCGTGATTGGGCTTCGTATGTATACAACTTGTTATTTGACGGGCGGAAATACCCGTTGTTGCGAATTGCATACATAAGATTCGAATCCTCTATCACAATTCTAAATACTAAATATCAGATATACATATATATATTTTAGTATATAATGTATAATATATTATATATTAATATAAATATATTAACACATCACACATACACACACGCGCGCGCGCGCGCGCAAATAAAGACAGTTAAAAAACATAATTAATTACACAATAAGTTAATAAATTATAAATTATAAATAAAAGTTGATAAATTATAATAAAATTTTTGTTTTCTTAAGACACATGTTGTGTGTAATTAAATTTATGAAACTTTTTCGAAACAGTCTCGGGAATCTAATTTATTAATTTTTCTTCATTAAATTTAAAAAACATATATTAATTATTAGTTTATCACGTTTGACAGTTACATATACATAAAACAAATTTTTAAAAACTCAAATTTTTTATTGCGCGTTCGCCGCGGGTTATTATATTTAAATCCCGGCAACATTCTCCATGTGTGCGCGATGCATTGTCCTTCTTCGTTCCGGTTGATGCACATGAGAGATTCACCCTGGGAATCCGCTATCTGAATAACAGCTGTTTTCGTCCCGGGCTTTCGACGTATTTTCACCTTTTTTGCGCGGTCCGAATCTAGGCAATTACATACGTGTCACAGGGATGACGTGTGCGTGTGTAGCCGGTACGCGCTGTTTTTGGTGGTCGCTTTCTTAGTCTGCCTGTCGTTCCTGTCTGCGTTCCGCAGTGCAAATCTGTATGCTCCGTTTAACGCGCATCCGAACATCCGTAAAAATGGCGGCGGGGGCGCGGATCGCGGAGAATGGACGGATCGATAGAGGAATCGACGGGAATTCATTTGTGGCGAGGCGATGTATCTCCAGTCTCTCAAATCGGGCGGGGAAAATGGGCTTCGAAATCGTTCAATTCCTTTTCTGTTCTTGTCCAAGATACGGATAAATCCACGGACGCCCAATTCGCGACCGGCCGCATCTGTAATCTGGACCGTCATATTTATAGCCGGGATATATATTTCCGGACTTGTCGCGATTTTGCGGAATAAATCCGGGGGGTTTTTTTTTTCTTTTTTTTTTTTTTTTTGTTATCCCGTGCCATTCGTGCGCGTACATATGCGCATATGTATAGGGGGAGAGAAACGTATGGAAGAGAGACCCAGACGAATATGGGCGCATCTCGCGAGCAGATATTTGTATTGACGACAACTGCAGCGTGACACGTATCCTCCGACGGTTGCTAATGGGCGAAATTTGTTTCGCCCATTGTCTGCGGGCGATTTGGCCGATTTCAAATTTACTGGAACCGTTACATATCGTACGTAGTATGGCCGATTGTGCGAATGTATCTGTACACCAGACGGCAATGAGCCCCACGGAAATGTGACGCGTCGACGATTCAATATTCATCTCAATTATCCATCTCCGATAGCACTTCTAAAATGATCCTACGTATTACAGAACGTGGCACTCTCTCTCTTTCTCTCTCTCTCTCTCTCTCTCTCTCTCTCTCGATCGCTTAATCGATATTCATTTCGCGGTTTACGATCACCGCTATCATAATTTATCGACTCCCTTAAAAATGACTTGTAAAAAAGCACATGTGTGACGAGCACCGACGGCCAATAATCAATTTTGATTTTTTTTTTTTTTTCCATGATAATTATATGACATACTGATTATTATTGACATATGATTATCGAATTACGATGTTTTGACGTTTCATGTCTTCTTTTTTATTTACGATATTAAGGTCGCACAGTCGAGCGGAGAACGAACGAAATTTGCGTGCGAAACTCCGCTCCTCATGTCGCTCTCGTCGACAGAAATAGCGGCCACGTGCTTTTCGACACGCTAACGAGCTTTCTGGGAAGCGTAAAAATCGCTGCGTTACACGTGCGTATATGCATGCATGCGTGCGTGCGTGCGTGCGTGTGGCCCGGGATAGTTTATAGGGAATAATACAGTTGCCGCGGTGGATGCGCGGGGGATAGTTGGCCGTAGGGTACTTCTGCATGCTCTCGCATGGTGTGTACCATAAAGCTCGTAGTAAATCGACTATGCAACCCCGAGCTCTCGTGTTGCACGTACGTGAGGATGAGGACGGAGACGGAGGGGGAGGGGGTGGGTACGCGCGGCGGTGCAGTAAGAGACGCGGGAAAGGGACGCGGAGGCGCCGCGCGGAGAGGGAGATGGGAAACCATTATTGAAATGCAGTAAATGGCCGTGAGTTTCAATTGCCCCTGGGTGCTTCCACTGTGCCCTGCGAAAGAGCGTAGCGTAAGAGAGAGGAAGGAGGCGGACACAGGAGGCACAGGGAAAGGCGTTCTCCCCTTACTACCCCTCGCTACTGCACCCCTGCGAGCGCCCGTCTGACCCGGCTCCGCCGCAGAGATGGAAGAGAATTACGAGCGTTCGCCATGATTCCGCTCTTGTCGGCGCGCGAAAACATACAGGATCTAGAGCGACCGATATAGCCGTCACGGTGTGACGATCAATGCGTTTTGGCTTGTTCTTGCCGGGCTGAATCGGATTGTCCCTAGAAGTAGCTCTCTCTCTCTCTCTCTTTCAAATCTATTCGTGACGATTTGTTTTGACATGAAATCTTGATGTATATTCAGTGCATATTTCAGTGTACACTGCCGAGATATACGCGAATGTCTGAGAATAGCCATTGTGTAGCCATAGCACTGTACGAGGAGGCAAGAAGAACTTCTTCTCGGAAGGATAAATCGCGTTGACATTTATTCTTGGATACTCTTTCATACGCGGCCTCGTGTATGTATTCGAGAAGCAGCGTTTGAACGGAAATATCGTGTGGCTGTTGAGTCTAAAACCTACCCTCGTGTTCTGTTTTATAAAATCTACTTCGATACGATACTACTTCATGCGATGTGTGAAACTAGATATATGAGGAACTTTTCAAATTACACGTAAGCTACACCGCGATGTAATTAGTTTTAACTTTAATTACTAGTTTTTGCCATTTTATATGTGGACGTTCTAATTTGATAAAAATATTTTTTTTTTTTAAATGTCACGTCTTGTGTAGGATAGGATTATACAATGAACAAAGTATTTTACATTTAAGTACTTTATTTAGAAATTGAATCTTATTCTTATTATTATTTATATTTTTTAGGATATTTTTTAGAGAGGGAAGATTTTTATCAAGATTTTATCACTAGATATTTTATTTAAATTTCCGTTCGCAACATCGGTGACAATTCGTGATTTTTAAATTAGAATTTGACTGTATGTGACAAAACATATTTTATATATATTATTTTCCTTGGATTCGTTTTGTCGCGATGGATTTTTATTTTCACTTATTTATCTTTTAGAGAGGGAAGATTTTTTCTCGAGATCTTGTCTGAACCTCTATTAACAACAATTGTTGCTTGATGTCGGCGACAATTCAATAAATAATCAATAAATTAAATTAGAATTTAACTGTAACATTTTATATATTTTTGAGGGTTTACTTTTTCGCGACAGATTTTTATTGTCAATTATTTATCTCTTAGAGGGGGAATATTTTCTTAAAATATCATTTGAACCTTTGACCATAGTCGTCGCTTAGTATCGAGGATGAATAATCGTTAAATTAGAATATTTGGCTGTAAGTGACAAAATACATTTTACACACTTTTTTAGCTCGCTTTTTCGCGACGAGTTTTTATCATTCATTTATTATTTCCTTCGTTAAAATATTTAAAAATAAAAGAACCGTCGATATTTAACACGCCGGATGAAACAAGGGTCGTCGCGCTTCATCGGCACGTAGCCGCATTCTCATGGGAGAACAACAGGCGCCAAAATGCGAGCGTTAGGTAACACAGTCAGGGAGACAAATGCGATATCGCGTCTCATACCGGAATTTCAATGGAGTAGATGATATTCGGCGATTCGCAGACGCCGGTAACCAAATTGGACCCGTGTGTTACCGGCATACCAATAAGCGATACCCCGAATACACTCGGCCGTTTTATTTTCCACGGGAAACCCGACGGTGATTCGTTCGCGAGCATCGCGATAATTCGTTAAATCTTACGAGCGTCATGCCACGCGATATTTTACTTCTGATTAATGATTCAGAAACGTTATCCGATCTGCCTTAGGGCCGTTAATTGAATCGCCGCATCCACGTATTATCGTCGCTGAACATTGTAGAACGTCGTCCGATAGATTTTTTTGCATATATATTTTTGTTTAAAGCAAACGAGCCGTAATTTCGCACAAAATATTTATACGCTTGATGTAAAAGATTTCAATCAGCTCGGTCGGAACCGTAATTTTAATCCGTACGCGTTTACATACATAATTAAATTAAGCCGCAATTATTTGCATTTTTAATTAATGGCTGTGTTGGAAAATATTATTAACGACCCACGCGTTGCAACCTGCGCAAACGCAATTCTGTCTTTTACGTTATGATTGATTTTTATCTGTATCTGCAGAGTTCTATATTTACTGTTTCGCCAACAAACTTGTAATTTAGAGTTACGATTAAAGATACGTCGATTAAAGATATATTGTAAAAAAAAATTATCATTAACGAAAGGACTTATTGTACTATTTACAATGAGCGTATAGTTTTAATTGTTATAAAAATTTTCATTATACCAATTAACAGTTATAACAATTATTATAACAATTTTTATGTTAATAAAAATTTACGTTTGTATGTCTGTTTGTATTTGTGTATTAGAAACAGGTGAGAAACAGCAAATAAGACAATGTGTATTAATTATAAAACAGTTGCTTTCGTCACGATTTGCATAGGTCCTTGCTCTCGCGACAAAATTGTACAAGTCTAGACAGTGATTCATCGAGATTCACATAGAACTAACCAGCGCTTTACTTTCGCGAGGGTAATCATGTCGCGCAATGCGCCATCAAAGAGACGCGCAATAAAAAAGAAGGCAAATATCAATACAAGATATGCCGGTGAAGGAAATGAACGGGCCGGTGAGAAGGAGATTGACCGAGGGGTGGGGGAGGGGGAAGGCGGGGGTAGGCGGGGAGGATTGGGGAGGTCGCGGAGTTTCGCCCTTTTCTCCCCTTCGGGGGGTGCGCGTCGCAGCGGCGGGAAAATAACTCTTTGTTAGGACCTGTTAATAATGGAGTCGATATTAATCGTTTGCGCTCCTCTACAGAAAAACGGCCGGACCCGCTGTTCGTGGACGGGTAAATACGTGAAACGTATCCGTTAAAAGGCAAAGTGGGGGGTGGCTCCGTTATTATTAACCGCGCGGAACGCCGTCGACAGACAGACAGTTGCACGTATTTGCTGCGGGAGCTCATTACGCGATCTCGAGGGCGTAATTTTTCTTTATAAATAGTCGCCGCGAGTTCGGGGGGAGGAGGCGGGGGACGGTGGCGGAAAGGGATCCACCGAGGGAAAACCGCCGGGCTGTGACGTATGGTCGGCGTGTCGGCGTGTCGGCCACGATAAAAACTTTAACTGGCCCGAAAGATGATCCGCCTCGTTTCGCCCGCGGCAACTAACAATAGATCGCTCCGCTTCCGTTCGTCTCCTTCTTTTTTCGCTTCTTCGTTTATTCGAGGTTGGAGGGGAGGGGGAGGGGGAGGGAAGGGGTTGCTACCAAGCACGCGAATTTTGACGTTTTGTTTCTAGGTCTGTCATGTGCACGAAGAATTCCTCGGAAAGATGAAATAACCGTAATTTTTAATGTTAACCCAGATTTCATCTCAACATATTTTACAAATGTCTCAACTTCGTACTTTATTTTTATTTAAGCAGACGTTATTTAATTTTTTATCATCTTGACGCGACGAGATTTTCGATCTTTCCATTATGTCATATTTTATTATCTCTCCTCTTCTCTTGTTCAATATTTGATCTTATAAATAATTTTATCTAATTCTCGGTATCTAAAAATGTAATTATAAAATATTATTAATGTAATCTTATAAGAAAGCTAAGAAAGAGGACATAATGCATATAAAAATAATCACACACACGCAAAAGGCAGAAATACATTATGCATTTGGAATTCTTGCTTATCCAATCTGTATTGCCGAAATCACCAAGTCTCACCGCAGCTACAAAAGTGTACAGTTACGAAATTGACATTCCAATTACACTGTAGTCGAGTTTAGTTGTAAATACCTTGTCAGTGCTTCTAGCTATTTCCTATCGGTCCGGCTGTCATGTACGATTAACTATTTCCCTCTCTATCTTTCTCTCTCTCTCTCTCTCTCTCTCTCTCTCTCTCTCTCTCTCTCTCTCTCTCGCTCGTTCTCTCGCGCGCACACATGCTCGCGTTTACACGAAGATAATGTTAAATACGGAACTTCCGATATTCGATAGTCGTTAACCACGAACGTTAATGAGTTCCCAGTCGGCTGCGATTCTGTGCTATCAGTACCGTCGTGCGATTGATCGCGTAAGGATTTCTCATCTTCGTTAGATTGCTCATTTCGTTACGTGATTTCTTTTTTTTTTTTTTTTTTTACTCGACGATATCCCCTTTTTCGAGAAATTGAAAAATCTTGAGTCGCTTTCGATTCGATTCCTCGCGAATATCGCGCATGTTGATTTATGAATTCGGAGTTTTAGAATACCGGGAGCGACGTGAATGTATCTGACAGCGGACGTCTACGTTTAATTGCGGAGAGCGGCGGATTGAAACTCCCCCCTCCCCCCCCCCCCCCCCCGCCCTCGTGCCATCCCGTGTCAAAATCGTTTAAATCCTCGAAATCTGATTATTGTGCAAACGTAGCACAGAAAAGTTTTGCTTTATGTTTTCATCTCTCTTTTCCCGCAAACTTCCGTATTTTTCGCGAGATACATCCAGATGGGCGCTTTGAGAAAGTAGAAAGAAAATTTATTTAAATAACAATATCCATTAATAGTGATATTGACACGTTATTAGCAGAATCAGCCGTTTTGCCGTACACGCTTTGTGTTTGAACTGTACGTTCAAACGGGGAAAGCGACTGGAATATGGAAACGGAATTGCGCAATCGAAATTACCTTCGCGTTTTATGTCCGTCGCGATAATGTAAGCAGCGTTTCGGCAGTGATAAATTTCGATTTTCTATCTCGTAATATTCGCGACGAGACGGAAATGCTCGAATGTTTTGCAACAATTGTTGTCGGTGTTGTTTATCGGGCAATTTTGCAAAGTGAAATCGTCCGCTATCACGGGTCGCCTTCGAGTTCGTTTTAAATTCGAATGCGGGAGGAACACCCTCGAATACGTGGTAGAGATTTCGCGTCATTAAGATTACGCGATACAGCGATATTTCCGCTCGCATCCAGGAGAAAGACATTTAATCGAAAGTTACAGAATTACGAAATTCCAGGTATACCGTTACACCGTGCGTTAAAGTGATATTTCGCTAGGAAGTAATGGAAATCTTTATTCCGCCTTTGCACATAGATAATATAATGACACGCTAATGCACCCGATAGCTATCGACTCTGTTGATCCTTTCGTCAAACCGCACCGAGCGCCCGGCTTTTTAGCATAAACTTCCCGGCGGAATAGGTTTTTTTCCGTGAAACAACTCCTTTACATCTATTATGTATGAATCTGATACGCGGAATTGATTTCCATGTTAAAAACCGCCTGTAATATTCAGTACGCTACGTTAGCCCTTTAGGGTACCAATTTGGTGTAACGTGCGTTTCAAATTCATGCATGAATAATAGATCCGTGTATATACCCATCGTCGACGGTGCCTATATGCGGGTTGGTAAACGGGCGACTGCTCATTTCTTTTTTCGTCGATACTATCCGCCTCTATCTCGGTAAAGTGAAATTAAAACTGCGGAGTTTCGCTGGCTGCGCAGCCACGCGATTTTTGCCAAAGGGCCGCGTTCGAATATGACTAACATTTCTCGATTATTAAACTTTAACATTGAATTCTCTCTGTAACACAGCCCTGCGCTTTTGGATTTAGATTTAGATATGCGACTGATAAATGAATTACCTCGGCCTGTGAGAAACGGGGGATATGTTCCTGTATCCTTTACCTTTTTGAAAATTGCAAAATAATCTATTTCATACCTTTACATATAGAACGAAAGATCGTGTGAAGTGTGATACTCTTGCGTTTATATATTTAAATAAGTGACACGAGACAGAGAGAGAGAGAGAGAGAGAGAGAGAGAGAGAGAGAGAGAGAGAGAAATGTGTCGCAACGTGATTTTTAATCGCAAGTCGTGAATCAAGCATTAAGTTAACAGCGAAATTATTCGAAAGTGGATTGAAAAGAAGACGAGTTTCTCTCGTTTGATATTTTTTCGATTTTTGCAACGTCGTTGCCTGTTCCATTTTCTTTCGTTTGGAAAGCATAAATATGGTTCTTCGTCGCGCTTTGCGACACTTCGCGAGGCGACAGTTAAAAGAGAGTTTTGTTACTGCGAGTACTTTAGCATAATAGTCGCGAGGTTGCGTACCGTTGAACTCTTTATTGCTACGAGAGTGCCGGCGTATGCCATTAAGTGAAAATCTGTTTCGAGAGCTTTTACTCGAAATTGATATACGACATTGTGACTGGTAACGCGAAAAGAAAAATACAGTATACTTCATCTGTTAGATGTCGTTTACATTCAATGAAAAACTTGTATCTTCAAAAACATATAATAACAATGAAAAGTAAATAAAAAAGTAAGTAAATAAAAAGTAATAAAAACAATAATATAACAAACCAAGATAAGTTTCAAACGATAATAGATGACATTGCAGGATTGGATCTTAGATCCTATCCTGTAATTTTCCATCTTTCTCAATTGAACTTGTGTATATAAATTAGAAGCAATTGCTTCGTAAAAAAAAAAAAAGAAAAAGAAATACTTTGCATTACAAAATGTGTTTCACATTTGTACAGCACAGATCTACGTAGAACGTCTTTAATCAGCATAAATTTAATAGTAGGCGCTTTCTTGGCGCCGGTTTGATTGATCGTGAGAATTTATGAGCAGTCGCAAGGGAAAACGTGTAAATGAAATTTACAACGTTCAAGTTAAATTCATAATCATGTAAGTAGCTTAAGTTCCCGTACGCTCTTGCCTCGCTGTAGAATAGAAAAAGGTGTACCCTGCGAATTATCTCGCGTAGTAAGCGCGAACTTTACGGATCACACGGCGCCGAGTAGCGCGTTTGCAGACGTGCCGAAAGTTGGCGCACCTCCGGATAACTAACTTTCGCCTTTAAGACGCGCGAATATATATACATTAAGATCCTTGTACATAAGATACAGCTCAAGCCGTACCTCTCTCCGACCCGATCTCGCCTCGTGCATCTTGCATCAGGTATCCTTCCCTTGCCACCCCCTCTCCCCCCCCCCCTCCCATCCCTTGCGAAGTCGACCGCGCCGACTGATACGGTGGTACTTCCTAATTAACTCTCCGGATTTCCTTGCACGTCTTCGTTCCAGTGTCATTATCCTCGCTCCTGAAGTCTCATAGTGCGTCGCTCGCACGCCCGCCGAGCGTGAATTGTATCGATCGATAACGGCCCTTGCGATCAGCAACAGCTCTCGAATCGCGGTGCTTAATATGCTCGTGCTCGGAAAGCAAACAAATACAAATATTTAGTTCTTCTGTTCTGCAGTTTTGAAAATTATAAACGATTAAAAATAAAAAGATTTCTGGTTAAGATGATATTTTCTATTTTCTATAGCAATAGAAATTTCATATAGGGGAGGAAAAGGAGGGATACGATTTTCAAATTTGATTATCGATTTAAGAATACAGCTGCTGCGTTGGAGGTCTATTAATAATAACGATATACGACGTAGTTTGTTGTGATATTAAGCAATTATTCTGAATTTAGATATAAATTCAATTAAGAAAAGTGAAAAATTATAAGACACTTAAAATCCCATCTATTATCGAGCAACGCCATCTATTATCCCATTGTTTAAAAAAGAATTTCTTTTTAAAATGAATGAGACAAGTAATGGGTGAACTCAGGCATGCATCGCGCGGATGTTTGATAGTTTTTTTTTTTAAAGCAAAGTGTTACATTAGCTTAATGGTTTTTTATAACGACGAAATTTCTGTTACGAGAGACGTGATTTAAGCGTGACGTAAAGCCCAAGCGGCATGTCTAAAACTCCAGTATGACTTCATTGAAATGCTCGGAAGTACGCGATTCAAGAAGAAGGAAGAAGAGGAGGAGGAGGAGGAGGAGGAGGAAGAGGATGGAGGAGCTTGATTTTCCACATGATGAAGAATGTCCGACGGGGTTCGGTATTTCCAACATAGTTTCCCATATCCGGATGGAAAGCGAAGTCGCTTGGGATGGCCCTCGGGTCGACGATGTCTGACGGACGGTGATCCCATGAGCGTTTCACCTATCGAAGTGGTTTCATATCTCGCAACTTTAAAGCCGCCGTCAGAAGTTATCGTACGCTTTCCTTACCCTCCCCCCCCCCTCCGCTCATCCCTTTCCACTTCTACTTCGCTCATTAGAGAGAGTACCTACGGTTACGAGTGGGTATCGGTCACGAAATACGGTATATTGGTTAAAAATTCGAGGAAATTAAAAACTTGACGCGCATGATCGGAAACGCCCCTTGAGCGATCCTTCCTTTTCCTAACTCTCTCGCTGGAAATTCGCGGATCGCCGAACCGTATTCGGATTTGTCGAAATTATTTCGTCGTCGATGCGCCGTATAATACGGGCCGCGGTGCCGCGAGCGCGAATTAGGCACAATCCCGGGGTATTACATTGCATAATTACATACCCACTTCATTATTGCGTATCAGGGGAGAGCGAGCCGGGCCGCGCGCCGGACCCGGGCCAGGCCAGGCCAGGCCGGATCGGACGAGCGGATGGCCGGCGGTTAAACCTTGGGCTTGGGGGGATGAAAATTCAGTTCGACGTGCAATCACCGAATTTCAGACACGTGTACGTCAGTAAATTGCCGCCGATACGGAAATATCGGATGGGCGCATGAATTGCGAGCACACGCGCGCGCGCGCGCGCGCGTGTGTTCGCCATTGCGATTATATATTTATATACGTGGGGGATTCGATTACACGGGCACTCGGCTCTCGCGTCGATGACGTTGAACGTTATAATTTTAGCAGATAATAAATAGCCGGGGTTGTGTGTCCTGCGCATCCAGGCCTACTCGGATTCGACGTAAATATTCATGGTCGCGATGCATGAGCACGTGTATGCGCGCGCGCGTGCAAGGATTATTGCCGTGGATGAGCCGTGCGGCGTGCGTGTTACGCGTATACGCGCCGGTTTTAAGCGGCCTAACGTTTTTCGCGAGTTAAAACTATTGACCGGAGTGGGTGTTGCGCCCCCGCGAAATTGCGGCACGTTGGCGGCTCTAATGCGCGCATTTCTATCCCTATCGCGGATAATACCGGCTTTCGCTGCGAGAGAACGCCGATCGACGACTTGTGGAATTACCTCTTTCCGCATATGGCCGGTCGCCCGGGTGTTAATGCGATTCGTCATCCCGACGCCCGTACACGTTCTTTTTTTCCATACTTGACTTCGTACAGTTATTTTTTTTTTTTCTTTTATCGGAGTTTTTATTAAAGATAGTACGAGTGAGTATCGAGTACGAAGAAACTTTTCTCATGTAGAGATTTTTTGGGAAACTTTGAAATTAACTTTCCCAAAGGCGAAAATTTGATGAGAAACTATCATCGTATCAAAATTTGATCTTTTATTTTACGTAACTTTAATAATCAAGTCTCAATTCTCTCTGCTACTACTTTGCATGCGAATGCAATCGTTGAATCAGAATAATTTCTCATCTCTCTCTCTCTCTCTCTCAACAAAATGTCGTTACTTTTTTACTTCAGCTCGAGCTATCGGATAAACGTAGAAAATACTTATAATCTTAAAAGTCTGCTTGATTCGATAAGTAGCATACAAACTATTTTGAAAAAACAATGACGCTTAGGTACTTAGCGTACGATATGCATAACGATATACCGTACAAATGTACAAATTCCGCTGGCACGGCTTATACTGCCCGAAGGAATAATATGGGCGTGTGTCTATACATTTATACATCAGATTTTTTTCAAATATAATGTATACAACGGACGAACGTTTTCGCATATATTCGCGTGTTCCTATATTGCGTGTTATTCTTACACATATCCGAATGCGGGAGCGATGTATCGCGGCCGTGCGGTAAATTCAACCAGAAACATCGCTAAGTCCACAAACGTTATCCCCGTGTGCGAGCAAAACAACCGGGGAGAGACTCGCTCCCTTTGCGCGTATGCACGATGAAAATGCAAATTCGGGAAGAATGCGAGCGTGCACGCGCGTGTGTATGTACAACGTACAACGTGCTCGACGCGCGTGCTCCACGCCCGGGATATTCGACAAACGAATGATACGGTTCAAAACACGATCTGCAGTGATTCGCAAAGCATAGAGAACAGCCGTCGATAAAACACCCGGAAATAGGATATTCTTGTCCCCCTACGAGACTCTATGTTATAGTAGTCAGGCTGGATGGATGGATACAGGTTTGATATACTGTCTACGCCGATCGATCACGCACCCTGCTCTACACCCCTCGAATTCGCAAACGAGCGAATGAAATATACCTCGATATGCGGGTTCGCGTTCGAAGGATCGCCGAAATTTGCGGCCGCTCGTCCAATCTAACGATTCTTCATCCGCTGGATCGCGCGGTCGCGCATGGTTTTTATAATGCGAGCCGATATCAAAGCACCGTCTGTGTGCAATGTCGGGGTCGTTTAGGTATAGAAAAAAAAGTAACAGGTTTTTCAAATTAACAAGTTTAATCAATTTTTAGAGAAGGGAGAAAGAGTAATTAATGGTTGGTCGCAAGGTTGTATTAAGTCAAGTTGATGAATATGACTCCCTTCGTCAAGGGCGTCAAGGATCAAGGGAGTCTCCTAAGAGTTGACAAATTTAGTAGCCCAGTTTCGCATCCCGCACTCGGCTTCTCCACGCATCCGATTAATCTTGGTATCCTTAAAGTATACATAAACGAGCGGCGTCGGGTCGCCGTTTCAATTATTACTAAACTGCCTTCTGCCAGTCAGCCGGAAACGCAGCTGCTGCGGCGGCGTCGGCGGCAAGCAACGGCAGCAGCCTGATTTCCCGCGCCGCGAGTATATCGCGCGGGGTTGGGTTCACGGGAGGGGGGAGGGGGGAAGGGGGAGGAGAGGGGGGGGTTGGAATTTCGGAGTGCGGGGGCGAGGTCGGTCTCGAGGTGGATATGGGCCTTGCATCGTTTATGACGGGTTTCTGATTCGGAGATGAGTATACGTGGAACGCATAAGATAGGGTCTCACCTCGGCAAATCTGCACGTGACCCTAATACGGGTTACCGCGCCACCCGGATTCGCACGTTCCCATGTGCATCCTAAAATCTAAACACTCCTGTATGAGTCGGGGCTTTGGTCGGCCGCGCTATCGCGCACACACACACACACACACACACACACACACACACACACGTACAACGCACACGTGCGCGGTCGGAACGAGATACATATAATGAATCCGTATACGTGACGTATATATGGTATATATATGCACTTCCACAAAATGGCCTCAGTCATTTCTAGGAGACAAGCTATCGAATCGTCGCGATTCCGCAAGTTAGATTGCTCTCATACTCTCTACTTTTTTTCTACTCGTTTTATGCTCGATTTCTATTTCGCGTGATCGAAACTTTATCGTTGGTCGTAACGTTTACTGTCTTTCTAAATTTTCACTGCAAAAAGTATTTTTTTTTTTTTATTTCTTTTATGATTAAAAAAAATAATTTTTGGTTATTATTATGCAAGATCTTGTTGTACTTATTATGTTGATTTAATAGCTTGTTTTGGCAATAATTAATTAAAAAAAAAATGAGTAAACGGAAATGTGTTATAATAGTTTCATAATTGTTAAATTTATAAATCAAAGTTAGCCATACATCGCATAGGAATATATATGTCCTATTGATTTTTTATATATACATATGTATTACCTTTGCAAAACGTTATACGTGCTTCATCTGAAATTGCCACTGAATACATATTTGGAATGTATGCATCGTTTAAATATTCGTGATGACTACGGATTAAAAAATATATGCAATTATATCTTTTCAAAGCGAAATTATATATAACGTTACAATCGATTCAGGTAACAAAAATCGATTTATCGACCCATGTCTTAACGTAATTGTATAATTAATTAAAATGCAAGAAATTGGATATTTGATGCGAATTTACTTTATTGTATATTAAATATCTTATGAGGCGAAAAATTGTTTGGCATGCGACATTCAGAATTTATTTTTTGCGTACTGCATGTTGTATTTACGCAGGATTGCGGTTGTTATCACCGGATAGGTAATGGTGTGTGTCCATCGTGTGTTCATTGTGTTATTGATCTTTGTAACGCGAAATCGTGACAGGTATCGGAAAAAAATACTACTACTATTTCATACAAAAAAATGTGATGATTCCCACCACACGCCATTAATTAGTTTTAGCGATTAATGTTTTCATAAGCATCTGATGATAATTTATTGAAGTAACATAATAAAGCGCGTTGCATGCATTTAACATCAGAAGTGTCATGTAAAGTGTCGCGTTTCCAAGAGTATGTTGTACAAGTTCACGAGAACCATGTAAAGATGACAAAGAGGATTTTGAAAGACTTAGGAGGCATTGAGCGGCAATGGACCAGGGTAAATCATTTAACAATTATTTGTTATTTATTACTAGATACATTACAAAGTGCGCGCTTCATGCGCGCCATTTATTTTCTAACATTATATATTTTTATATAAAATATTTACATCATATACTATATATCTCACACAAGTATTAATATTAATATTTGATTAGTTCGTAGCACGAAATGAGCAAAACGAAAGAACAATCAAATCGAAGAAAGCTATATAATTAAAATCTATCAATAATTAAAATCTTACACAGCTTTTTTATGAATAAAATCTAATATAAAATTAAGTCTTAACATCGCAATTATAAATTTTTAAACGACATTGTAAAAACATTTTCTTCTCGAGCAATGGCGTGTAAAAAAGGTGAATGAAAATTTGATGCACGGATGCAATAGTTATATTTGTATAGAGAATTCATGGCGTGCCTCAGGGCACAAAAAATGGTGTGGTCCCTAAGATAACGTATAAAACTATTGTATAAAGGAATTTTCGTTTTTATTCAGCGATATAATTGTCATATTGAAATTCTTTGTATTTTGATTAAACTACATACTATCTACATAAATATAAGTAACACAAAATAAAGAAAATATATATGATCATTCTTTAACGACGTATCTTGTTATATATTATATGTTAGAATATATGTTAGAATATTACCAACTTATTGGTCTATGGGCGACGGATGTGCTACAATTTTCAGGTTGAACTTTTACGACTGTACGGTATCTAAACAAAATCTCACATCCTTTCAAACGAATTTATATTTAAACAATACATTGATATAAGCCAAGTACATGTTAACTAACAAACTACAACGAGAAACATGACCATTTCTCAGCAAGCAGGATCTTGATTGCTAAATTTTTATATGAAATAAATTTAAATAATTATATCACCAATTACGCGCTACTTCGTTTTAGCAGACTTTAATGATTCTATAACAATTTGATAATCAAATATCTTGATATCGATTAAAATCTCTTTTATTATCCCCCTTCCACAAGAAATATATATTGCAAAAAATATCGAATAAATATGAATTTATATTTCGTCTAATGGTCACATTGTAAAAAAGAGACCATTGGAATTCGAACTTTATTGTCACGTTTCTAAAGCCCTTTTCTTTCGTCAGCATTATGTTTCTTTTTTTCTTAATCTTCTTGGGTTTTCTTGGTTACCATCTGATTTTCGACGTGATGGATTCTTTTGTAAGATATAATAAAGAATACAACAGAAAATACGAAACAGAAAACACATAAGTATTATTGAGCAGATAAACATTTCTTTTCAAGCATTTTTTCAGACTTTAAATTTAAAAAAAAAGTAATAAACAAAATTTGTTTCTTCCTCTTTCGGGATTTTTTAAAATTAAATACACATTAAATATTATTTTATTAATATTACTAAGATGAGTAAAAAAAACTTTAAATTGTTGTTGATTGATTGTTGTATATTTAATAATTGATAAACAAGAAAAAAGAATAAACGTTCGAAAGACTTGTGAATCATATATGTACATTTGTTTTATTTTAACCGTACAATGCATGACGAATTTGACCAACTTTTCGAAATTCCACGAAAAATGAATGACTGTATCAGTTCAATGAACATTTACGCTATACTTAGATGTTAATGAAGCAATGCACACTTACGTACGATAATCTGATGCGGCATCGTACGGCTGTCGTATCGTATTGTTTTCTAACTTCCATTTAAACATACGTCAACAAGTATCTTAGCCAAGATGCAATCGAGAGAAAGACAGGAAGAGCCGGAAAAGGAAAGTCCAAATGTCAGAGTCATGCCTGAGATATAAGGTTGTTTTTTATTTCTGCACTTCCTGAATTAGTGCAAGAAATGTACACTGAAACGTTCTTTATTGCAGAACTGGTGTCAACAACACACAGACCCAGTGCAAGCAGTACCAGAGCAAACGAAATTCAATCAGTAGCAGTAATTTTGAACACCATAAGATATTAATCAGTAAGTATGAAAGTAGAAAACTTTCTCAGAGTATAAATTTCCATATCTCATTGATATTGCTTATATATTTTAATACATAATACTGTAAATATTGAGATATGCAAGTTAAAATTATCGGCATTCACTGTTTAGAAAACAGTATTCATTAAATATTAAATATTATTGTAGAAATATAATATTAATAATTAATATTAATAATAATTATATTATGATAATTAATATTAATTATATTATTATAATATTAATATTATTGTAGAAATAATATTATTTGTAGATTAGAAAGTTGGATGCTAATGCATAATAATTAATAATATTATATATCTATTTTTATATAAAATATAAAATATTATAATAAATACTATAAATATTACAAATCTATTTTTAAATTTACTTACTGTTTAATGTTTTACAAATACTTGAAATTTTTTTGAAATTATTCTTTTTTATTACAAAAATTTTATACATTAAAATTTGATTTATGAAGGAAATAATCAGAGAAAGAAAAAATAGAAATGGCAAACAATGAAGAAATAGCAATTATAAAAAAAGACAGCGCAGGAAACATTCTCGTAAATGAAAATGGATACGTTACATCTCCGAAGGTATTAAGATTGCCACTCTAAATTTAGTATTTATAGTTATAACTAACTTTTAAAATCTTTAATTGAAAATATAATCATAATTTTATAGATATAAATCTATACAGCTATTTTAATTTATATTTCACGAATTTCTACTCTACGATTTAGCATATGAAAAACATGTTGTCATTTTGAATTGATAGTTAGTAAATCTGAAATTATTAATTCATATAACTGTTGATTTGATGATAAAAGCTTATTAATAATTCTTTTATCAAAGTTTTATAAAGACCTTATTTAACAAATGAATAATAATGTGATCTAATAATTTAAGCTATAATAATTATATGAAATATGAATAATATATCAATAATAATTTTTTTCAAATACAGATACATAAGAAATATATATTTTTGTGAGGTATCGATTACTAAAGTAAAATAATATGATATATAATTAAATATTATTTAATGAAGAATTCAAAATTATTTACTATTATGAATATCAGCCGCTGTAGATTTAAATAGATATCTGTGTATAAACAAAACAATACAATACAATATAAAAATTAATATATTGTTGCATTTGCAGAAGAATCAGAAGAAGAATCTAATCTTCCATAAGAATTATATGATCCGCTATGTTGCCTTTGCATTGCTCTATACTATAACGTATTCTTTATTGCCTATTTGCACTCTGTACTCGCTTGCATTAACTCGGTTTTAGTTCAGTCCAATTCAGTCCTAGTGCAGCCCTAGTACGGCAATAAAAAACAAACCTATATGTCGAAGAGGAGCCCTATATAAAGGCTTCGCCCGTAGCCTTGTCAAAAAGAAAACGACATTCGAAGCAATGAAGTGTTGAGCCATACGGAGTGTCGAAATCATGGCGTCCAAAATACTTGTGGCAGTTGTGATAATCAGCATCGTTGGTTTATTTGCGTTAGAAATTTCAGCCATTACGTGAGTAACCGAGTATTTTCTCATATCACTTATCAATCGTCGACGCTGTAAGCAAATAGAATATAATTGTGTAGAAAATAACAGAGAGTTTTTCTTTTTATTGTTTATATAGCGTTGCGAAAATGCGTACCGGGCAAGGTGCACATTTTCATAGGATACTCCGACAGATGCAATACTTGTACATGCCACTCTAACGGCTTCGTGAGCTATACTATGAGATTGTGCGATTCATCCATTCTGAATGTACCAACCGCTGCAACCGCTTCCACTATCTGAAGATTTCTGGCAATCGTGTATATGACTACAACCACAGTCAGAGAAAAAAAATCGTACCAGTAACTAGAAATTTGAGAACAAATAACGCAACTATGTATTATGAAGTTATAATAGGACAAATAAATTACATGAACTAAAAAAATATAGTAATATTAACCATTTATGTAGTAAATCGTTAGATAAATTATAAAAAACTGTAGTAGTAAATTATAAAAAAATAGTCGTATTAACAAAAAATATGTTATTGATGCAAAAAAAAGTTTGTTATAGTAATATTAATAACATTATTGTGATGTTATTAAATATTTCTTGAAGTATAAAAAGAAACATAATTTTTGTAATAAAGGAAACATAATTTTTAGAATTATATGAACAACAATTTCTTATTTGTTTTAACAATATTTATTTTGTTATACAACCATATTATATGTAATAATTAATACAATAAACTTCCAGTGGTATAAACAATGTGCAATGTCACTAATAATCTTCTATTTTTAGATTAATGGATAAATTCTTTAGAATTATATACACAAAATTTTATATAATTATTTATTTCATATATTTATATAATTATTTATATAATTTTTTTAACATTATATGTAACACATATAATGTTAAAAAAAATTTATTAATAAATATTAAAACATGCGCGTTCATAATGCTGGATAATATTCTAATAAAATAAACTCTTAAGTTTCTTGCATTATTTATGTTTTATTAATTAATAATTAATTATATATTTCATTAATTTTATTTAGTTAATAGAGAGTTGAAAGAGAAATAAGTTATAAGAATATTAGTAAAATCTTCAATGCGACTTCGCTGCGCGTGAACTTGGCGTCGAGATACTCCCAGTGTCTCTTGATTCACAGTATATTAATTAAATTTTGTGTGAAATATAAAAATTTCCAAACATATCGACAAATATCGCGTGTCGTGTTTACGAGCGTTTTACGCGCTGTCATTCTTTAACTGGCATTTATACGGACGGATAGCGTTACTCCGCATTTCTTCGCATTCTTTCATTGTTAAATGATACTAAACATTGCTATATCATATGAATATAACAGTAAATATTTATTAACGCTTGATTAACGATTTATGTTATAAACGTAGCGAAACAATGATTTTTTTAAATATATACACATTTCGTGCAACTTATTTCTTTGAAATTTATGACTTTTTATACATGATAATCCCTCCGATGGGTACGGCCCTGACGTGACGGAGGGGGCTGAGTATTCCGAGGGGTTCCGTACCCCAAAGACGAAGGCCAACAATACTCATTGTACCGTTATTAATAACATTAGTATTACCGTTAAATAATATTCGTGTTATTAACATATTGTTAGATAATATTAATGTTATTAATGTTATTAATGTATTAATATAATATAACCACAAGTCAATGGCTTCTATATGGCAAATGCGTTTCACGCATTAGTCGTCGATTTTTAATCGACATTCCATCGCTGATTTAATGAGTGAACGAAATATAGCCAAATCAATGATTTATAAACATATCGAAACGAAGGTATCAAACTCTCTAACGAAATGTATGCATATATTATTTACTGTTCGATTATTAAAAGATGCTGTAATATTTTGTGTAAGTTAGATATTATTTGTAATATTGTTGACTATTTCGTCGTAATCAGATCGTTAGTAGGGCAGCCTTGAGAAATGTTTACGCGTCGCGTGGCGTGCTCTATTGTGTACATACGGCGAGTAGCGCTTGTCGTGTTTACGAGTGCTACCATTCACTCACCGGCGTTCGTACAAACGGGTCGCAGTGCGAGTCACTCCGCATTTCTTTGTATTTCTTTATTAAATGATACTAAACGTTGCTATTCCTTATAAAGTAATACCTTATGTAATAATAAACGCTTATAAATCGACACGATTAACGATTCGCAGGTGTATCAAAGTAACGACTCTTTAACGAAATACATACATATTTCGTTCGATTTATTTCTTTGAAATTCACGACTTTTTGTAAACATTAACCCCTCCAATGGGTACGGCCTTGACGTGGCAGAGGGGCTCAGTATTCCGAGGGATTTCCGTTGGGTTCCCCGACAAAATCCCAAAGACGAAGAAGCTAACAGTACCCGTTGCACTGTTATTAGTAACATTAATATTAACATTAGGTATAATATTAATGTTATTAATAATGTACTAACACAGCATGGCCACGAGTCGTGAAATGGCTCTAATGTGGCTCATTAATCGATAGGTTTAACCGACCGTCGATTTTTAAGTGAATGAACGAACTGAAGCTACTTCGTCGCGCCGCGCGACGATTGTAACGATTGCTCCGGGAGTGCCGGTACAAGTGACTAAAAGACTTTTCCTCGTTCTGCTGAGGGCTCGTTTGACAAATACGATAGTTCATGCCGGGAGTCGCACCGTCAAGGGGGAGGGGGTGCAGGGAGCGCGGGATTTCATTGAGACGTAGTCGGCTACGTCTTCACGCCACGTGCGTCGCGGCACTGGTGATGTTGCGACTATGAATGTTGCACGCACTCGCACCGTGTTGTGTTTCGCACAACAGTTGCAAACTGCATTAAACGGCTGATTCGCTCTGTCCTCAACAAGTGGTTTGGTCATAATCGGCAAGATTTCAATCGGCTGACTTGTTTTCGTCGCTTCTCTTGATTTCTTATTTTTTCGAGCACAGCATTGCCACGAGTCGTGAAAGGACTCCTATGTGGCGCGTGCGTTTCACGCACTGATTTACGCGATTATTTAATCGCCAACGATTTTTTTTTTTTTTTCATCTTATTTTCCCTTCCTTAATAAATCCTAAACAAATCGCGTTTAATCTGACTCGATCAGAGTCTAGCTTCGGGCGGTTATTGCGTGTGCCGAGAGGCTGGATTCCAGTTGCCCGATTGTCTAGACTGTTAGACAGTCGGCGGTGGATATCTTCTCTCTCGTCACATCTACCAATCTTCCCCATAGCCCGGATGACGGCTAGCACCGTATGATATGATACGTGTGTATGGTATTCGCCTTGGTGATTCGACCTGAATCGTTGGCTATGTGATGATTGAGTCAATTTTAAACGTGATTTCTAAGAAACAAGAGACGTCGGATTCAACTTAGTCGATTCGTCTTCTTTCGCTTCAGTTTTAGCCTTTGCTCGAGGAGTTACTGTGTGTCCCGAAAAGGGATTTTCGACTCGGGTGCTGACTAGACCGACGGGACTTGATATTTTCACGGGCAGCTAAACGCGGAGTGCCGTCAAGTATCGCGCGAAAGCGATTTTTATTGAAAGTTAGTCCGCGCGCGCGATTATAACAATTCGCGAGTGTTTTTCGCGAGTGTCCTGTGCTACGAGGAGACCTAACGATCTAACATCCTGAGAGGAGGAGGAGGCCTAGGAGAGACATCGAGCACCGGCGGAGCAACATTGCGGTAAATATATATTTCTTACCAATATTAAATTAATCGTTTTCTCATTTAAATTATTAAATTTCGATAATTTAAAATTTATAATTCGGGAAAGAAAAGCAAAAAATTTAGTTTTATACGAATTTATTTTTGTAAAGATCTTTTTTGAGTGTTACTATAATTTGAGTATTCTTTTTGTGTTACAGAATCATCATAATTACGTTGCAGATTCACTCCGCTGTTACGCATCGAGTCGGTGAGTGACGAATTTTTTTTATCGTGATAACAAATCTGTGAAACTTAGATTATTTTTGTATATTCACTATAAAAATATTGCAGTTGGATATATCTTCACAGATTCGTTGCCCTAAAATGGATAGGCTTAAACATTTTGGGATATATATTTAATCCTGATATGATACCATTTATTGATTTAGTATGTTATAATATTGTGAGATGCCTATATTAATTGCTTAGATGTTATCAAATAATTTCGTAAGAAAATATAAGTAAAGTAATTTAAATGTTTTAAGAAATTACATATATACATATGTAACATATAAAAATCATATAGACAATATAAAAATAATAATGTTTAATTTGTTAAGTTTTATTGGAAACATATTAATATATATAGTTCATTTAATTTTCGAGTTTCTTAAATAAATATTAACAATAATAGAAATGGCACAAAATTACATAAAACAAATTTATAATAAATTAGTATTATTTTTCAAAGATATTAAGTTTTTATTCAAATCTTTTTATGATATATATTTTTTAATAGAAATGGAAACAAATTTACAAAAAAATATTCATATTTTATATTTATGTATAATAAGAATATACATTTATGTGTGTTTTTTATTTATCTATCTCTCTTTTTCCTCAATTTTATCAGGATTGAATATTTAAATCGGTACAGAAAAATGTATGTATGTATATATACATATATTCAGAAGTTCTTTAATAAATTTATAAATAAACAAGTAATAAAAAGTAATATTCAATTATGTAATAAATGTGCCGATTTAATCCTAATCATATATAATCTATCCATCTATATTAATTAATTACTTGGCTTTAATTAAAATAAAAATTAATATGACGTGAGATCCAGTAAACGTTTTCGGAATACAATTATAAATTATTAATTTAGTTTAATTTAAAATATGTTTATTTTATTAAAATCTTTGGAAGTTTATTTATTTTTATTTTAAATCCTGACTTTTAATATTGTTTGTATTGTAACATATCGTATTGTTAACATATCGTATTACATTTTCTCATTTACGTTTTTTATTAAATTTATTATTGCTCATATTGTATTTGATAAATTATACAGATGCATATTATATTGGTGTAGTAATTTGTAAAATTATATACGTAATATTAACATGCTGATATGCGAGAAATTTATCATCTTGTTCGGGTCTCATGTCATTCATTTTAAGTCTTTTACGTTATTCTTATCTAATTTATCGAGATGTAAATAGTGATTTTGATCGTATGCAAATAATACGGACAAATAATATAGGCCTTAGACTTTTCGGTTTAAGTATACATTATTCATTATGTAAATTATAATTGTTTTTATCTTTATTTTTTATTGTTATGCAATATTTTCAACTTATCATTCAACTTTCTTAAATTTATGACATATAATCGAATTTCTTTATTTTTAATCGTGTGAAGATTAATAGTGCATATTATCATCAAAAAAACGTAATATCATCGATAAATTAACTTTAAGAATCGTTATCATATTTCATATTTTATTAATGGTTTGAATAATCCTCTCGATCGACACGATTTCATAATTGACATGCACGTGTAAAAATCGAGCAAAAAGTCTGCCGATGTTGATAATTAGTCGGTAATTAAAGAAGTGGCCAGAATTTCTGGGTATGCAGCCGACGATGGAGCAACATGGCCAAGAACAACGAAAGATAGGTTCAATCTGGCCTGAAAAATCAAAAATATTAATCATTAATATACTAATCAAAATAAATATAAACGTAAGTGATTGATAGAGATTTTTATATATATATGCGACTTTTTATACATATTACACATAATTATGAGGGAAATGATAAAATGCTATCTATGTCTTGGACATAGATTTTTAATTATTAAATTTCTTTCCTAGTGTTAAATACATTTCTCATTTAATGACGATTAGGAACCTCGCTAAATTAGTTCGCACAAAATAGAGATTCGGTTAGATAGGAAACTATGAGGAAATTCACGAGTAGATAAAGATACTAAAAATAAAATTCGCGGATAGATTCATAACAACACTATGAAAATTCAGGTGGGTAAGAATTCAGATGGGAAAAAATTGAAGCAGATAGGAAAATGTTATAATTTAAAAATTAAAAACTCTATGATGAATTCATTTAAAATATTAACTGCAAAACATTAATTCAGAAATAATACGGATAGATACTATAAAAATTTCAATAAATAATTTATAAATATTTATAATATAAATATTATTATAATTTATAAATTAAAAATTTGGATGAGATTTGGAAATATTTAATAGTAGCATGTTTTAATTAATTTTATTTAATATAAATAGTAATATTAATTATATTTTTAGTATATATTTTTACTATAATAGTAATATTAATTTACTTTTACTATACTAATCTTTTGTAATCTACGCATGTTTATTGATCAGTCGACTTTATATTCAAAATTAAATAAAATTAAATAATATGAGATAAAATAAATCCAGTAAAAATAAATCTATTGCAGTGAAATAGAATTTTTTATATTATTCTTTTATAGTATTAAATTATTATAAAATAGAATATAATAAAATAGAACATTTTATTTTGAAATATTATAATGAAATATATAATTTTCAATATACCATTTTCAAGATAATTCTAATATTAGCAATATAATAACGGAATATCTAATATTGCCTTGAAATTTATAAAAACGTAAATTGTGAAAACATAAAAAGTAATGACGAAAATATTACTTACATACAAGTTTATTATTTGTTTTGGACTTTATGTCATTTCTTTTGTTTAAAATCATGATTTAAAATCGTGAAATTATTAAATTTTCACGATATTTAAAAATATTGCAATAATTGAAATTTATTCTTCTATTTTATTAATCTATTTATTTGTAATTTTTAAAATTCAATGTTTTTGTCACATTATTTTTATTATTCAATGCATTTATTTCTTATTCCGAATGATTTCAGTCATAAATTGACATTGCTTTTATAATTTTATATTTTATATTCATTATTACATCAATTTTCTTCTGTTTATATTAATGTTGATTTTATTTTTAATCTAAATCAGGACTACGCAACGCATTTTGTGGCATAAAAAATAATCGATTTTTGATATTGAGTATTTACTATATTTGACTATAATAGACTTTATTTGATTTTTTAATGTTTTGGTTGCAATATTTAATAGATCGTATTTACATTTGATATTTAATAAATTATATTTCAAAATTTAACATTTATTTTCTGAATTTAACAATATAAGAACATATAATCAATATTTAATATCTGAAATATCTAAAATTACTTTAAATATTAATTTAAATATAAATATTAATTTATATTATTACTATATTTAAAAAAACGGGTATTAAATTTGAAGTGTAATTTTTGTATCATATTTTTAAATTAATATTAATACTTGTATTATAATATAAAACTATAATATAAACTTGTTGTACTGTAATATAAAAAATACTTTACATAAAATAAAATTGATATATAATGAATACGAAGTATTTTTATATTATTAAAAAATAGAATTTTAATTAGAAGCACAAGTTTTATATTTGTAACATAAGTGCTCTGTACTGTCTTCGACGTATGCAATTAATTATCAGAAATAAATTAGAGATAATTATCGATTGAAAATTCACAAATTAAATTATAATAATTTTATCACATATGTACAGTTTATTTTAAAGAAGGGATCATTTGAAAACTGATTAAACGCGATTGCAGTTGTTTTCGATTATCTATTTACGGAAAAAGGTGGTAAATTGATTAGTGAAATTGTGTCAGACATTGGCGCAATACGCGATTCGGATAATATTAGCGTATCGATCGTTCGTGTATTCCTGCGATCTGCGAATCCCGCTTACCATTTCCACAAAACGATCGGCGTTGCATAGGTTGTTTATCAAGGTATGGGCATGCAAGTGGACCATCTTTTTCGTGGACACGGACGAATGCTGATGCAGCGACGAGATCTTCGGAATATACCCGGTGGCTCGATGTCGGGTCGCGGCGGGCCGGTCGGCTGTTGTTTTATTCAAGAAGCTGAATATTGAAACGAGAGGTCAAGGTACCAGCCATCCGTTTCGAACGGCGGAGGAAAACGGATGCGCTTATATCCTTGCACTTATATGAATGCGCCCGGAAGCTGCGCCCCTATGTGAGAACGCGTTATATCGGATCGCCTGCTCTCAACATTCGTCTCTCGTGAGCATCAGCAAATTATCCGCTTGGCTAATTAATCAGCCAGTCTAACGCTGGCGATTACCGTGTTGCTAACGGCGTTTACCTAACGAGCGTCGAGTCGCGTTATTGTTTCGAACTGCACGGCCGAGCGTCGACGTACGACGCGGAAATAAAAAGTTTTTTTATATGAAAAATTAGGTTCGTCCTTTGATAGAAAATTAATGACGCTAGGAACGACTCTTTATCGATATTATATTTTTCGCAATAAATCTTCCCTTGAATAATGGCGTGAAATATGACGTGTGAATAAGTCTGTACATTACCCTTTTTATGATAGAGGTTCTTTTTATGACACAGGTTTAAAATTAGACGTGACATTTAGTGTCTATTACCGATTATCTTTTCTAGACTGTATTATCATGTTTTAATCAACTGTTTCTTACACATAAACTACCGAAAAGCTTTCTGAAATATTTAGGGCTTATCTGACTTCCAATAAAAAGTACTATATCGGACGTAACATTTCAGTTGATACATTCGCTTGATTCTAGATGATACTTTGACTACATAACATGATTGATCGTTAAATTTGTTTTTAAGCGCGATCAGTCGAAGCGAAGCACTTACGCGTATGATTGATGGATTTTTGAGAGAATGATAAAATTAAATTGCATTTTTCTCGGTAATTTACGAAGCAGTTAATTAATATTAAACACAATCCGGATGATGCGAACAGTAAATTCATATTTAAGTTTTATCAAGATATTTCTGCGGATTGTAACAGAAAATCGGTAATTTATTATCCGCTGGGCTCACTTAGTTAAATTACCGATCAAATGTACAATTGGCGAAACGTTCATCCGCGTTGACGAGGGTTTCCTAATTCCTACGACATCCTGCATTATCCGTCCTGCATTAATGGCGACAATAAGAGGACGCACCGGCTGACAACATCATTAAAGGCTCGGTGACAACCGAGGAATTAGGGTGGCTATAGTATTTAGCGAAACGTCACAGCAGGGTCGTAAGTTTAAACCTTACTCGAGCGAGAGTGTGTATTTGTCTAAGGCTCGTACGAATATAGAACCGTTTATATTATTCAAACATCCAATTTTACGAAACTTTCTTCCGGATCTAGATAAAAATTTTGATCGCTTCAATATCGACGAATTAATTCCGAATTAAATCAGAAATAATTTCAAGATATGAATGTGATATTTAAAGCCGAATTCGGATTATGCAAATAAGTACAAATGAACAAGTACTGCATCGCCGTTTGTATTCATTAAACCAAGTTATTCATTTGTGTTTGTTTACATTTGCTTGCTTGATCTGGATCCAGCTTAAAGCGTTTTACGCACACAGAACACACACACACACACACACACACACACACACACACACACACACATGCACGAACAACTGTATATACATTAAGATCGAGATATATTTCAAGAAGAGAATATCTGACAGTATTGAAGATATTCAGACAGCTGTGACACAACACAGTTCGGGGAAGAGTACTTTAAAAGACACTTACAGGAACCGTATCACACATGTCAACACCGAATCGGGAAATTCACAAGGGGGATATTCCGATGGAAGAGGGAGACGGAGGGAGAGTATCTTGTTTTATCGGAGAATTTTTCGGTCTTAAAAGAATTTCCCTAATGCGACGTAAATTACGACGAATCTCCACAACGCTCTACATTTCGTCTTTCCTATCGTGTCAGCCCCTACGCATTATCCCGCGCGCGTATGTACGTATTTACGTTTATGCGCGTCTCCCTTGCGTACATTACATACCCCTGCCGCTCGGGAGCCGTTGCGAAACGTTCCGCGTCTGAACACGGTAATGTAAGTTTGAGCACGGACGCGTGGCCGTAGGATGTTGCAAATATGTCCACGAATACGTCGTAGCTTCTCGCTTCTCTAGTTCGCGGACCCGGGGACGAACGGAGTATCGATATCGCACGAGCGAGCAAGTTACATACATGCCGCGCGCGCAAGAGAGAATATTCCTCGCGACGTTGTCGCGGGGGTTGTGCCAGTTTAACGGAATAATGCACGATGTAGCGCCTCCCCTCTCCCCTTCTCCCCGTCGAAAGCGCTACCTGAAGAAATCATGCGACTTCCGCTTATTCTTGACACACGCGTACCAATATGTATATTCGAGGAGATGTTCATGAGATGGGGGGAGGGGGGAGGTTGCGCTTTTCCGGGGTAGGTAGAATATATGTACGTGTGGCCGAGGCGAAGTACTCGGGGGGGGGGGAGGGAGGGGGGAAGAAAAAGGAAAAACTGCGATAATCCGTTGTATCCGAGTCCTTTGACTTTGTCGTATACATACGCGATACGTGACAAAACGTGCGAGGGCGATTTCGCGATACCGGCTTTACGTACCACCTTTAAGTTCGTTAACGTTCAGCCAACGCGAGGACTACGTAGAACTACACTTTTGCCCGGTGTATTTTCGAGAGGCAATTTCCTTGCGATTGGTTCAGAATGGTTCCATTACACAAGGATATCGATGCGGCTCTGTGCGGCCCGCGCGATGGAATACTGCCACTGCGCGAAATTCGATCTACAATCCGGCCGCGTCGTACACTTCTATACGTTTTATATAATTGGCGGAGATACAGCGCGCCTATAAAACAAAAAAAAAAAACAAAAAAGAAAAAAAAAAAAGAAAAGAGATGATCCGCAAACAAACGTGTCGCTCGCGCGTTAATTAACTGCCGACCTTACCTTTCGCGTGCAAATTAATTCTCGAAATAATCTTGTCTCGGTTAGAATTAAAAAGAAAACGGAAGAAACGGAGCTCGTACGCTTAATAAAAAAAGTTATTAAATAAACTCTGTAATTCACATAAGTCACGTGTGTCGAAATTGAGAATAGATATCAAGCGTGAAATTATTTCGGGTGAGATTTAATTTTTGACGCGAGGGAGTTTCAAGAACGTCTTGTCGAGGAAATCCAGTAACAAGCAAACGGGAATTCTGCGGACATTGAGATTAAAGTTGGTTGATTACTTTCTTAACTATCGGACGGCCTCGCGATCGATCTTTCTCCGGCGATCAGTTTAAGTTGTCGGATGATAATTTCTCGCCGTCCTACGTTTAGACAAACATTAGTGCGTTGCCGTTAACCATAACGAATTACTACCGTTACGAATTCTACTGTGATGCAAAACGCAGCGGAGTCGCGCTGAAAACCCGTTGTACGCCCCGCATTATAGCCATAACGCGGATTTATGACGTGTACAGTCAGCAATATTTGCAGCGAATTTGTCATTTCGCCATGATATTATTACCTTCTTGTTGCTGTTATTTGCGGCGGACAACGGCACCGCCGCCCAAACCAAGAAAAACGAATTTTAAACATGCCAGCTTCGAAACAGGAGAGCCGTGATAATATGCAGCTAGAATTCCGCGCGGAGATGAATGGAGAAATTATTTCGGATCCGATAGCAAGCGCGCAAAAACAAACAGGGGGGGGGGGGATCGTTACGTACACACTTTGGGGAAATCGGCACGTTCGATGTACTTGAACTTTACTCTGTTATTTCTCGTAATTATATAACATCGCAACTGAAATTTTTCAGAAAACGCTTATTTCCATTCGCTTCTCTTCGTAATTTACATTTTACGAAAGAAAAAAAAAAAAAGAATATAAGAAATTACTAATTTCTATTTTCTCCATGATCGCGATAATATTCTCGCGCGGGTGGAGAACAAGCGGCGAACCCATAATTTCATAATTATTCGCGAAACAACGTAAATGATCAGCTATATCGCATAGATCCCTAGGTGATAAGGTATTCGCGTACGCGCGATTATGTACCCCCCCCCCCCCCCGTAAACTGTCTAATCGCTCCCGTCACGTTTTGCATCTCGCAGTCAAGCGCGTACTTGACTGAGGACATTATCAACAAAAGCACTTTGCTAAAGGGCTCTTACAATTTTGCACGTGAGTATACGTGACACCGACTTTACGTGAAGTCGAGAATATGGGACCGTCTTTTACATGAGCGCCTATTACAGACGCCGCACTCGTAGTCTGGTATCGCCTTAGGAGATTGCAGGATCAACTTGAGATCTAATGGGGTCTCAACCTATCTACGTTATACTAAAGCAGGCTTGTACCAGCAAATCGGCCGTCACATCTCCCGTATTCGTTATGCGAATTTGATTAGAATTTGATAAGATATACATTTACTCTGCGTTACTCTGTGTACCATAGCACTCTGTAATCCATGGTTAATGTTATTAATAATAATGGTCCGGCATAGAGAAACTTTTGCGGGACATTATTATCGTCGGAGTAATAATTCCTGGCGGAGATGGAGCTTTAGAAACGTGTCTTGAAACAAAGAATCACGGGGCACAAGGTAGAGCAAGTTGTTAAGAAAAGTTGCCGTGAACTTTGCGTTCAACGTCTGCAAATTAACTACGTTTCGAAACGTGATTAATAAAAATAGTAACAACTATCGCTTTGAGAAGTCTCGTTTGTTGTTCAATTCAAAGATATTAATGTATGTTTTGTTGTATTTAATTACGTATCCACTTTTTAATCTATTTTATTTTAATTAATTAATTAAAAACCATTAATTAAAAACATTGATTAAGAATATTGAAGTGCGTATTTTCAAATTAGCTGTTTCCGCGATAAATTATAAGATAAGAAGGATTATTTTATTATTGATGTCCAGTCACATTTGTCAACAGCCGCTAATTGGCTTTTATAAAGTCTTTCTGCATATAGACCACTTATAAATAAATTGAATAAGCTGAAAGATCGATCCAAAAAGTCCCTTGCATTCTTGAACACACGCAAGCGCAGCTACTGTCGCTATGTTTATTTTACATATCTTATGAATGTGTGCATGCTCTGAACAAACAATATGATATCGACGAACAATTGAACTATCAATTAATAACAACTATTGTAATTTGATCAAAACCGAAAACAAATTATTATTGTCATATACAATGCTCTAATTATGCTAGTCTATTTGCGCACATAACAATATCTTACATTAAGAAATTAATTATTTTTTATTTAAAAAAAATTGAATTATATTTTTAACACGGTCTGTCTTAATCCTACAGGTTAATTTTAGAAACCGTTTCTGAAAAATTTCAATAATAACTATAAACCAAATCTTCTTTATTTATATACTTATGAAGACAGATAAATGTATATTTGTGTTATTAATTCGATTATTAGAAAATTCAAAATTCATTTTCTCGAAAATATTAATTAATCTGTTGTCATCATAGAGTTTGAGAATATTTAGACACGGCTCGATTCCGCGAGATCCGTTGAATGATGAAACTTTCGTATGTATCTTTTGTATGATAAATCCCAAACTGGCTCACTCGTCTGATGAAACGTTTCGTACATATGTATATATTTCGGTCGAACGTACTTATCCACCAACCCACTTACGCGGCTTGGCCGCGTTTGAATGTTAACAGGCCCCCCTCCCCCCCCCCCGCCTCCCTCTCCCAGTCATAAGATATTCCGGAAACGGATGCGGATTTTCTCGAGGATCCTGGCGAATTTCTCTATTTCACGGACGATTTGTCCGCGGCGGAGACGGGCTTTGTCACGCATGGGTCACTATACGACAGAGAGAGAGAGAGAGAGAGAGAGAGAGAGAGAGAGAGGTGGGGGGGAGAGAGAGAGAGAGAGAGAGAGAGAGAGACCAGACTGAAATCGACCTCGACCACTCATCTCATCCGCCGATTTGAGTTGATCAACTCTGCGAGTTGATCCGCAACATCGTAAATAGCTCATCGTTAAGTCTCTTACTCATGAAACTATTAGCATTGGATTTTTCTGGCTGAAAAAACGCGCGTCCCTTTTTCCATAAGAATCCGCTCGGTAAGATCATTATCGAGTCGTGGAATGAATGATGTCAATTCGATGCGATCTCGTTGTTTGTCATTGAAGAAAATTACTTGCTCTACTTCTCGTTTACAGTAAATTTTACAATACTTTTACAGTAAATTACGGGATATTTTTATTCCCATAAAATCAGCATCCCCGTTTTCTTTGTCTGTAAAAATAATATGTAGGACGTGAGGTAAAAAACCGCACTTAGAGAAAAAAAATCAGTTCGTACCAGCAACTGAAAATTTTTACATAAATAGCGCCTCAACTATATATAAAGTCGTAATAAGAACAATCAATAAATTATGAGTCAAGAAAATATAGTAATATTAGTCATTTGTAAACCATTAAATAAACTAATGTGAGCCATACCGTTGTTGTCGGTATGTATTTTTTTTTAAACTTATTTCATTGATATTGTAACTTTATATTTACTTCACAAAAATGTTTGTCTAAACAGGAAAATGTCACATTCTATTTGTATGAAGTCTATATAATTATGGAATAGTTATAAATGTAATTATAGTTAAGTTCGCTATTTTACTATTAATTAATAATTCACAGATATTGTTATCGTGACTACATTTTTATCGTATTCAATAATACTTTCGCACTTGTTACTTTGAAGAACTGATTAAAGGTACTCAATTATCATAAATAAAGTTGCCAAAACTATTTTGTTTTCTCTTAGTGTACTTTCTATTGTTTTATCGCTTTCTCTCTTTAAATACATCATACTTATTATTTTATAAATTGAAAAGATATCTGATTGTTGTTTTAAACGGCCGCGGGATCTTCCTTCTTTAGTAGACTTTTATGCAAGACATTATGTGCTTTGTGTGAGGAAAAGTCGAGAGTCATTTGTCTGCCAATAGCACTGCTTTCGGTCAGCTTTAAAACTTCTTTGGTGATAGTTTGTCGAACAGCGGGGCGAACAAGCGAGGGATGCTGAAGGTTCCCTCGTGCCAACTTCGACTCGGGAAACGCCGACAGAAAAGCAGATAAATCAATTGCTTTCCGTCCGGCTTGAATACGTGTACTTTAGTTTTACGCATTTTTTACAGCACCGAGGTGCGAGCCGCGAATAATATTCGTATTTTTTTTTTTTTTTTTTTTAGATAATATAAGCGCTTCATATTTAATCATAATATTTGGAATTGGAATGGACTTTTACACGTGAGATCTTTATAAAGCGATACTGTAATTACAATATTCTCCAGAGTTTCGATAATTTCAATTGATTCGAATAAAGGATTACTCGAGTTATCAAAAATTATTCAAAACTATTGAAGAAAAATAGATGGAAGATGGAAAATCAACAATGTTACTCGAAACTAACGACAAAGTTTGTTTGCATTCACGAATTTTAGGCAATTTCATAAAACTGACTGATGTGTAATATTTTAGAAAAGAATATAATCAATAGTCTTTAAGTTTACTCGAACTATATAACTCGCCTCGAACTATCGAGTTTCGACCTATCCAGCTTTACTTAGCTGTAACTTTCGCTTTTCATTTCTCTTTTATGCTATTACGTCACGAACTTTTTTCTTTACTTTATCATACAAATATTCAGCAATCTCCATCTGTCAATTAATCCGTGACGTTTTGTTGTTGAAGACATACATTATTGTCCGAACAGGCAAATTTGCAGTTAATATCGTCCAGAAAGGATCTCGCCTCTGACGCGGAACTACCATAATATCGTGGATGTATAAAGATGTAAAACCTGGCAAAGTTCGCGAAACTGACGTTCCCGTAATTAGATTCAACGGTGTGAAAGGGCGACGAAGGGCAGCGGAAACTTGCCCCGATCCACCGCGGCGAGTGATTATAAAATCTGCCTGCAGGCGGTACCGCAAGTTCTGATCTTTCACATCTTTTATAGCGCTATTTACATACGTTCCTGTTACTCTGGAAACGCCTAACGTTTCTCAAGTGCGTATTGTTTCAAAAAGGGGCCTCGGCCGAGCGAGTATCGCGCGCGAGTGCAGGTTAATAGAATTACATACGTGTTACGCGATGTGAGAGAACTCGACGTACGGTTTTTACGAGCGGCCGAAATGTCAAGCAATCGTGAAACTCTCTTTTTTTTTTTTTTTTTTTTTACAACGCGGCGGAAATACGCGGCGCAATTTCCAGCCGGAGAACCCTCACTACAAACACTGCGGTCGTAATTTAAAAACCGCAACTAAAATAAAGGCGCGGATCAATTATTAATTAAACCGATGCGCTTGCCGCGTTCGGCTTAGATATTACCTGGGGAATAAATTCTTGCGTTTATATGTGTGTCGGGCGATCGAGATGAGGGAGAAAGAGAGAGAGAGAGAGAGAGAGAGCCCATGATCTCTCCGGCACATAAATTTATGCTAAATTATAATGATCGGATGAATTCTTATCTCGATATTCCACGTTATATCGCGGCGTACGTGCGCGAAAGCGTTTCACAGAAGGAAAGAAAGAGAGAGAGAGAGAGAGAGAGGAAGAGAGGGGTTGGAAGTGGAAAGAAGTCGTTATACGTCGAATCTCTCGTGCATCGTTTGATCCCTGGTTTCGAGACGGCGATGCGGTGTACGTACAGCGGCGGTATATATACGTTCGTAGAAAATGAAGGAAGTACCTTTGACGTTAATATTTCCCCGGTATCGGCGGGCACGTTTCTGTAAACCGTGAGGCATTAAAAGTAATACATAATTATTCACGGTTCATTTCGTTTTCCCATTTCCTATGTGGCACATGATGGCACGGCGCGTGTGTGCACGTATGTGCACGGCGGAGGGGAGGGCGGGCGGGGGGTTGCATGGGCGTATGCGACGAGCCCCGATCTCGCCATCGCCGGCTGCTTGTGCACCAAAGCGGGACAAAGGAGTGCAAGAAGGTAGGGAGAGAAAAAGAGCAAATCGCGGGTGGGTTTTAGAACGAGGGTAGGATGGGCGCGATAGTGGCGGAGAGACGAGACCTGACTGTCTGCAGGCTTGTTTCCGCGCGCTTTGAGCACATGCATTCTGCTCTCTCTCCCTCCTCTCTCTCTCTCTCTCTCTCTCTCTCTCTCTCTCTCTCTCTTTCTCCCTCTTCCTTCTTTCTTTCGCAAATCATGGACGTACCGGCAGTGAGCGAGTTAACCAGTTCGCGAGTACGGCGAAAATAACGCCGTGAAAATCCGCTTAAGCGGAAACAGCCCGTCATCGTATTGATCCATGCCATTACCGTTCCGCAGAAATGAAAGATGAAACAAGAGAGGGGGGAGGGAAAAAAAAAGGAAAAGAGAAAAAGGAATAAGAGGAGAAAGGGAAAAAGAAACAACAAAAAGCTCATTTCGCCGGACGTGTTTAAATTTATATCGAACGGGTGTGGGACGCGACGTATCGCGACGGTGGGATCTGCACGGGGAATTAAACGACGGCTTACAAATGCATGTACGCGATCGAGTCGCTTGCACTTCCCGGCACGTAGATTCAATTAGCATAACTAATATCGGGAGTGCGTCGTCGGTTTACCTCTTTCTGTTATCACATGATACAATCCTACACCGACCGGTTATCCGCGTGGCGTACAATTGTTTAGAAAATATGTATTGTAATTTTAATTAAACAATTAACCGATTGACACTCTTGGGAAGAGCCACGTTAAGATGCACCTTGTCCGCACATAGTGACTTCTGCCATTGATTTTAATGGATCTTACCACCGTCTGTCGCTGCAATTTAAGGTCTCACTACTTGGAGCTCCGTCGCGAGGTCGGCCGGCAATTCTTTCCTCGCGGTCAGTTATCCGTGATGAAACCCGACGTGGGAATGACGCGAATCGTTATCGTTGCGATTTTCGTTGCGTTTTCGCGACCGTGGAACGACGTTGCCCGCGGATGTCGTTGACTCTCGGGTTATCTCGAACGCGAATAACTCCGACGACGCCCCGACGTGCCATACACCGCCATCGCGTCGGACCGCGCTTGCACTCGTGGCGCGCTACATTTCACTATCTCCGTCACGGCCTCGCCACGTACAGACAAACACGTGTGCGGTTCTCCGGGTCGAACCACGGAGACGAACCCTCGGATACATCCGGTGTGTATACGAGGTGGATGTATCTTACGCCGCGGTCCGTCCGCTATCTCGGATCGCTGCTTATAGCCAGACACGATTCTCCGCCGCACCCCTATTTTTCTCCCTCGTAACCTTTATACCTCGTATTCTAATAAATTCCGATTTGGGTCATCGACGCACATCGACACGGTGCTGCTATTCCGGATATCGCCACGGGGGGGGCGATACGTCTCGTTAAAAAAGTAGCCAGTATTTAACCGGCGCCGGGAGGTGCGTGTCGGGTATCTTTCGAGGCTGTTTTAAACGTGATTTAAAACAGCCAATTAACATGGGCGAATACGTTAAGGCCAAATTAACAGTCTATTTAATCTTTACGGACTGGTATTACAGGCGATTGTTGGACATTAATAGCATTTACATGATTGATTAATGCTAGCAATGTCATTAATTATCTACGGGCTCGCTACTATTGTCAACCTAGAGAATAGTCGATAATACTGTGCCAATGTACGTAGACCTATCGTACTAGCATAATTAATGAATTGCGCCGTGTATTTGGTTTCCTATTGAAATTTCTTTTTTTTTTTTTTCTTTAGGGATCGCCCAACGTAATTTACATTCCGTAAAAATAACGTGAACGCTAAAAATTCGAGCGTGCGTGGAAGCCACTTAAAGTCTTTCGGTAGAAGTGACACGTGTCGATGACGTATGTCATTGTCGGTACGAGACGGAAGACGTGGAAGCACGCATCGGAAGAGATATATTGTTTCTCCTAAAAATGTCTGCGCAAAAGACTTTCGGTATTCAACTTATTCTTCACGCATCTGTATTCGCTTCACCATTTTTCCACAAAGTGTTTCTACGCGGATTCGACTCTCGGTGACGGCATCTCGTTTCGATGCACCCCAATGCTTTAATAGAAGATCCAATCGAGCAGAATCTTTTCCGTTGTTATAAGAAAACTGTCCGTGACGCAAGTCCCGACCCCAGTCGGACGCAAAACAGCGGCGATCCGCAGATGGCTCTCTCTCTCTCTCTCTCTCTCTCTCTCTCTCTCTCTCTCTCTCTCTCTCTCTCTCCCCTCTCCCTCTCATTATCATTTAAATTCCCCGCCTTTGACAGATACTGGCAAGAGCGCATCCTTCTCTAGGAAAAAAAACACCGCCGGAAGAGGCACTCTGCCCTTTGTTGCGGACACTACCTTTTCGAGGCATTGTGAAAGCAGTCGTGATTGGCGGGCGAGGGGATGAAGGTGAGAGCGAGGGAGAGCGAAAGGGGGATGAGAAGACGGAGGGTGGCACGGGACGTCTGGGGGAGGGGGGGGGGGTAGCGCGCACGCGCGCGCCGAAGGGTTGGCCGCGCCGACAGCCGGTGCCGCCGTCGACAGTCGGCATCGGCGAGCCGCGGTGTCAACGTCGTCGTTTTTTTTCGGCTCTCGCGCGGTCCCCGACGTCGCCGGCGAGCGCACATTCATTACGCGACCGAGTAAAGGATTCCACGCATCTTCCCCTTTCCCTCGCTCTTTCTTCCTCTCTCCGTTCGCGCGCGAGTCAACGACTCGCGAGCGCGTCGCGTTACCCTCGGACTTGCACTCTCATTTGGTCTAAAGTAAAAGCCGTCGGTGGGCCCCAGGTGTGGTGAGTGAAACGAGGGGGATTTTTGTGGCACGATCTTCTCCGAGAAGAAAGACGCACGGCAGACGCGCCCCACCACCCCCTTCGATTGGACGCACGTTACACGGCGCCTTCGTCCCACGCGAATACTCGAGTAGTGACTAATCGGTGAGACGAATGGCGAGCCGGAACATGTCCTAACCAGACAGACACGGGGGTGAGTAGTGGTAGTCCTGTTGTCCGCTAGTCATACCGGTGCGGATGCGTGCCGCATCGGGTGCCGTTTTTGCGGCCGGTAATTGTTACTCAGTACGTTGTGGTTGCGGCGCCGGAAAAAAAAAAAAAAAAAAAAGCACCAGTCATTGGTAAATTTCGGGGATTACACCAACAATGGGTTTTGTATTGGCGATACTCGGATCTCTCGGAATTCGCAGAACGTGAATTGTTTTCTGATAGCGACGATCATTTAAAACGCACGACGCTTCTCCGAGACATTAAAATTCAATCGCCGTATTTACCTTCTTATCGCTTTAGTAGTTGTATTAAGGAGATGGATTTAATCCTTAATGTTATTCAAATAAAAAATCGGAATCCGATAATCGAATTGAATGTTAAATGCGCGGTGAAAATATGAACTTCCAATGAAGTTTTCATCGATCTTTTATTCTCCCGTGTGTTGAAAACAATGGTTACCTCTGCCGAACAAATGTAAAAATAGATTTACTGTGGAAGATGTAATGAAAAGAAAGTTCAGCACTGAACTTAAAAAGTCGAAAGACAAACTTCATTTCGACGTAACGTCCAAGTACATAGATATCGAAAGTTTAGATCGGCCAATAAAAAGATTAAAACAAAAATCGAACAGTCGACTAATTTAACTGTTCTTTGCGAAGTTTGTTTATTGAAAAAATTTTTATAGTTTTTCAATACTTTGCGCACATGTGTGCAAATGATGATATAAAAAAATTTTATGCAAAACCGTGACGATTATAATATGTATGATATCATAGTTTGATCGCATAAATTACTATTCTCAAAAATATGATAGATTTGTATTATTATATCGAATTTAAATTTTATTTTTATCTTTTGGATCTTTCTTTAAAACAGAATTTTTATATTTCATTTTTATTTATTGAAACTGAGAAAACGTTAAATTGTTTCCAATAAAAATCAGGTTGTTGTACCATTGGTATTTTCTGTATGAGTAAAAATATCAAAAATGTTTTCTAAATTTTGATATTCACGATACGTTACTATATAGAATCGTATTTGAATATAAAAGTTTCATATTTTTGTGCAGTTTATAAATGTTAGACATTTTTATTTTATAGACATATTTTTCTCTAAAATACTTCTGTATGTGTGTTTTTTAATCTTACCCAATAAAGTTAAAACAAATTGAATTTTTTCTATTCGAAAATATTGTGCGTTAATACTACTGGTATTTTGTATATGAACAAAATATTGTAAAATGTTTTGTGAAAATCTAGTTTACCTGTATGTTATCGCACTCGAATGTAACGAAGTTTATGTTTTCAGCAGTATACATATGTATACATTTACACACACATATGTGCAATACACACACACACACACACACACACACACACACACACACACACACACACATATATATAGTTATAAATTAGATTTTTATTTTATAGATAAATTTTTTAAAAAAATATAATATTTATCAGATTTTTAATCTTTTTTATCAAAATTAGAGAAAAATGTTGAAAAATTTCTCCGACAAAAGTACATTAATACCATTGATATTTTTATCAATTTTTGTAGAAACAAAAATAATCTTTGGAAGGAACCTTTTAGAAGTATGGGGCAATTGCATTACGTGATTGCATATAACAGATTACCACATTCGAATGCGAAGGGGGTTCATGTTTTTGGCGATGTCGGCACTCCGTATTGCACACCGCATGTTCGATCGCTCGAAGTATAATAGTTCGCGAAATATAATCGGGCTGCGGCATCGGTATGGCCGCCGTTGCAGTTTGTAATATACTGGCAGTACAATACGGTGTTTCTCAAAACTTTGAAGTGGGCTGCGGTTGCAGTTGAATTGCTTCATTAGATCTTACTTGTACCGGGGGTTAAGACCGCCTCGATATTACTATTCCACGCGGTACAGCCGATTCTGTAGTGCGAGTTCGCACATCGAATTAGCCGAATTTCCGACGCGAATGCGAAATTGCAACTTCATCTCGAGTTGAAAAAGTGGATGATATATGAAATGATACGATGATATACGAACAGTTTCCACATTAACTTAGTTTTGTATTTTAGAAAAAAAACTTTTGTCCCGTGTATTGTTTATCCCCCGATGTAACTTTTGTCCCGAATATATATTGTTTTTCCCAAACATATACTTGATGACTGGAAAAAGCAATATATCACAGTTTCAGAAAATATATCTATCTTATTTTATATAAAATAAAATAATATAAATAATCAGTAGACATCTACTTTATTGAAGAGGCTCGAATAATTCGCGTGAATTAGGGTGGATATGATAAATTTCAAATTTTCTGACGCGGTAAGTAATAAGTTCTTAACTGCTCAGACTGATAAAGGCGGAATGTGCGTGAGTGATACTAATGAAGAGCCTTTCCTTTCATTCGTTCCCGTTCTCTTTATTGGCCAGACATCGATTAAAATCGAACGCGTGTTTACAAATTCGTGGAAGCGGTAACTATAGTTGTTCGCATTATGGCCTCACGGCACGTGATCTTGTAGTAAAAGGGCGCGACAAATGAGTGTAATTTTGTTGCCGATATCGTGCGTAAAAAGTTTGAGAATTGAACATGCGCGTTGCTCCAATTTCGGGCGTTTCATTTACGCCCGGGGAAAGATACGAAGATACACCTAATACATTATCGTCAAACTCACGCAACGACAAAATGTTATTTTTCACTAACTGAAATTTATTATCATTTATCTGATATTCTCAATTTAAACTTTTAACATTAAAAAGGATAAAATTTATATTGTAGAGTTAACTTTCATTAAAAATTACGCACACAGAATATTTTTTTTTCCTCTTATATATTCATAGCTTCTACATTTTTTATACACATTTTTTTAAAATGCAGAATTATACACATGAATATATTTATAATTACACTTCATAATTACTTTTGCGTTAATTTTTTCAACCAAAATATATAGAATATTATTTATGTTTGTAGTTACACGTCCAGTCAAAATTACATTGAACGCAGGGCCGTAATAATGGCCGATCAAATTAAAGTCGGGCTGTATGCAAAATTAGCTTTGTTTCAATTAAATCATTATTATTTCGTTATGTTAAGAATTTCTAATAACGCCAATGTAGAGCTCGCGCGAGAATTTGTATAATTTTTAACAGGATACGTCATTATTTAATAAACGGGCTCGTTGTTCAATAAATTGGTTGACGGTAATACGGTGCACTTACATTCGATATTTAGTCACTGTGCGATGATGTGTAAATAAATTTCAGATAAATTGGCCGTGTTAGCGAGCGCGAATGAATAAAATTCCGTTCGTCGCGGCGACCTTTATTAAAACTCAAAAATAGTGGTAATTTCTATAAATTTCCGACAAAGCGCTCCGCGCTCGCAGTTGATTAAACGTACTAATTCGATATTTAATATTAACCCGATGTACCATTGAATTATGAATACAGCAGACAACAATGGTGCACAATAATTTCGACGTAAATTGATCCGTTCGTCCGTTCGTACGTAGAAGGGCGGTGCATGCGATCGCACCGACGCCAATATCGGAAGTTAATTAAATACACTTCTGCATTGTAACTTTAATAATATCAAGGCCGACGCGCGTATTTAATTATGCCTAAATTCACCTGCCTCCCTGCGAGATCTTGCCCAACTGTGCGGTCGTTAGCTGGCCAGTAACCGTCATTAACGTTCTTAATGAAAGCGGCTGAATTGCTGAGCACGCATACCGCCTGATGGGATTACCTTAGAGAATAATTCCGCGTCACCGTAAAAATATTATAATTTAAAATACGGATTTTTCTTCTCCTCGCGCGAAGATATTTTTCCAAGTGATTGTAAAATCGCTTGAAGTACGCTTTCCGCGAATTCGTAAAATACTCCAAGTGACGAAAATTAGTTTTGACAAAAGGTTAATGATAATTTTGCCACTGCGTGTACATTCGATACTGTAGGGGCGGAAGTAAGTAACCCTATTTGGCGGTACGCATGAAGTTGAGGCACGACGCGAAGCAAAGAATGACAGAGTGCGAGAAACAAGGTCGAGGAAACGAGAAAGGTAAAGAGAGAAGGGTGAAGAGGGCGGAGGAACGGTCGGGAAGTACGAGAGTGCCTTGAGTGGTCTAGTGGAGTAGTACGAGGAAGAGTGTGCAAGAGAGAAGGGGTGGCAAGGGGTGCGCCTGGGGAGTCGAGGGTCGGATGATGCCTCTGGTTCCTCCACTTTCCGCGCGCTCCTTTTGCTCTTTCTTCCTTCCTTCCTTCGTCGCTTTTCCTTCCCGCTTCTTCCTCTTCGGCCCCTTCATCCCTCCGTTAGCTCTCCTGCCTTTTCTCTATCGTATCCTTCCGTCCGCCCTCGATGGGGAAGCGGGAAGGAGCGGCGGGGAGGGGGAAGAGGGGCAGTCGAATGTCTGCCGGTGTACTAAGCTCGCCTGGATCCTTCATGGTGATGCTCTGGAGATCGGAAACCGCGTGCGAGATTCGCGACATGTGCACGGCTGTTCGTGCATTCGCAATAAGTTTCGCATCTTTTTATTCGCGCTTTCGTTCCCGAATTGTTCGTTGCGCTGAATCTAGATTGCGAGGCAAAATTGCGTATCGTGCATGGCGTAAAGTACACGGCATCTAGACAACACCAATGAATAATTTATTATCCCGATATTCTCTCTCTCTCTCTCTCTCTCTCTCTCTCTCTCTCTCTCTCTGTATTTTATCGTTTTTTCCCTTAATGATTACACTTGTGAAATTAGCACATTGAGCACACAGCTTCTCTTCTTTCAATTGATTATTATCAATCGCCAAAATTACAAAGTTTCTGTCTGTTTAGAAAATTTTCGTGGGATGATATTTCACGATATTTGATCAAAATCTGTTCTCTTTGTGAAATAGACTTTCCAGAAATAACTTACATTCCTCTCTTATAATATATTCTGCAATTGTTAGACGGCTGTACCTCGCGCGAAAATCTTCCGGGGTTCCCTGGAATAACGGTTTCAGTGGAACATAACTACATACGACGGCATATATAGTAATATACGGTTAAGGAGAGCGTATATGTACGTAATAGCCAGTTTCGTATTACACTGTCACATAATGCTCCGCCGTCATAAAAAGGGAAAGGATATATGAAACGTAGGGTTTTCTTCAAAGGGGAGACACCGAGAAGAAATAATGGATATAATGAGGCAGGACGTTGTTCGTTTACTGTATCTAGATACTCGTAATATTCTAAGACTATCTTTTTTCTTTCTGTATAATGAAATCACGGCTTTGCGACGGCTACAGCAATAGCTTTTTAGCAACTTTGTGAGTTTTTCAATATTTCATGAATTTAATTTCGGAGATTCACCGAGCCATCGCTTTTCTCGTCGATCTCAACTTACGTTAGGGCACGAAGACGACGATGACGACGCCGACGTCAGCTACACACGAGAAATTGATGGCACTTCGCCGAATAACGGTTAACGATAGTTTGATATTACGAGACTGCTTTGAATGGACGAGCTCTTTGGCTCGTCCTCAACGTTATCTCAACATTGTTCGACTAACTCTCAACAGCAATCGGAAGAGCTGCCGTATGATCGCGGACCAGTTGCGCCAGTTTCGAGGATCACGGTTTATCAGATATGATATCTAGCTTAGAAACTGGGATGGCAAACCCCCGAAATTTAGAGAGAGAAATTGATTCGATCTCCGAGTTCCATTTCCGAAAAATACGAGGAATCGCAAAGAGCCGACGCCTCTCTCGTACGTGTGTGCGTTGCGCCGATAGCGGCGCGCGATCAATCTGATACGGCGAGGAGATTATGATCGCTGCCAATTTGCGCTTTATCACGCCATCTCGATTACGATAATGGTATACTCGGCCGGGTGAAACGAGAGTCATATTAGGTATTCACAGTTTACGTCATAATTTATGCACGCTACGTTGCTGCACTATTTTGTCGGATACGTGGCTTTACGTATGCGTTCTCTTTCCCTCTGTCTCTCTCTCTCTCTCTCTCTCTCTCTCTCTCTCTCTCTCTCTCCCTCCCCCTCCTCTCTCTCCCTCTCTCTCCCTCTCTATCTATACTTCGATATTCCGTGGCGCAATCGAGATTTATATCATCCGATCGACATTACGTTCGCGGATAATACCCTGCTTACCCTATGGTTCCTTGCTTCCATATCCGTTATTTCTGACCTCAAAAGCGCGTTCATAAAATTCGATTTACCTACACGCGTTTATCAGATAAATGGCGAATGTATCGGTGAAAATATGAACCGTTGGTACAAAGTAACAAAAGCCGCAAACGCCGGAACGAAAACCGCCAGTTTGTATTGCGCGTTTGTGCGTGTTATTTCAGTGACAATATCACCCAACGCGAATTTTATATACGCCGAAGTGAACGTTTTCTTTCCTCTTTCTATTTTCTAAAGGTAGATTATGAAACAAAGAGTATTCCTTCGCACGCCACGGTTTTATTCGATAGTTTTGCAAATGGAAAAATTGAATGAATTTTTAAATCGTAAACGTGTTATAAGGAAGCAGTTCTTAATTTTTGACATGAATATCCATGAGTACACGGTGTTTCGTGGCAGAAAGGTGCGGTAAAAGAGCGAGTTTCGCGAATAAATTCGTGGTGCCGCAGTTAAGAGTTTGGCATTAGAATTAAAAAGCAGAGACTTTAAAATATAATATCTACGGAAATAATCAACAAACAGCGGAGGCTAAAACTCACGGCTTTACTTTCTTAAGCATTAACCGGTCTTAAAACTTTTTTCACCGCGAAGTTACATTGCCGCCGCCCGCCGCGCCGCGCCGCGCCGCGCCGCGCCCCATGCCGGGGGTGCGCTCTTAGTCTCTACCCTACCGTATAACAAATTCCGGTCGCGCCGGGCAAAATCCGCGACGTGGAATAATGTACAATTATCCGGCGAGGAAGCCTGTCCGTCGTCGAGCGCAATTAGAGCGCATCCGCTCGCCGTCGCCGGTCGATTTCCATTTTTTTCATAAATCTCCGCCGCACTTTATAAGCGGTCTGATCCTAGATTAGAGTTAATTTTGAAACTGCGGACCGATGGCCGGGTATAAGTGGATTTTTCTCTGTCGGCGGCCGACCATCACCGACCAATGAACAGCGGATTATGTATCAGCCCGCGGATGCGCGAGTGCCTGATTGGGGAATAACGAACGACGATGTGTAGTGCACTCCTCCTAAATGCACCCTCTCTCTCCCCCCCCCCCCCCTCCCTCGAAATATCGATCTCCGCATCGAGAGCATCCGCTTCGAAAGAAAACACCTAGCGAATCCGGAGAGGCAGTCGAAAATCTCTCACCGCCGTGTGCCGCATGCATCGAATAACAGGCGACTTTCTGTGCATGTTTCACGCGACGCGCTGAATGCACCGTTCGAAGCCGAACTGATTACCCGCTTCTTGGAACGTAAATAGGCATCTATCAAATGCTATAAATCCCCGCGACCAATCCAGTCAACCTCGTAATCTGTAAATTCAAAATGGATTACGGTACCTCATACGCGAGGAAGGAGAGGAACGAGAGAGAGGGAGAGGGAGAGAGAGAGAGAGAGAGAGAGAGAGAGAGAGAGAGAGAGAGAGAGAGAGAGAGAGAGAGGAAGAGAAGGAATCGAGCGAATTATGTTAGCACATCGCGTTTGAAAAGCGAGAATGTTAGTTCGATCTGATTTTTCGATTGGTTTCAACTCTCTCAATTGGCTACTGAAATGGCAGATCAATCAGTCGACGTTAGTAAACTAGAAGTGCCGCGAGTAGTTTCGTATCGTATCTCGGCGTCGGAGAGACGGCGTCGCTTTTCGCAAAATTCAATTTAGTCCGTGATCATTGATTGCCTTTGTGTCGACGAGCGTACGCGCGCAGGATATGTCTTCCTTTGATTATCGCACGGAAGGATTGCAGCCGGTTGCCTTTGCCTACATCTCACCCCGCGATACATGCGCTCACCCCTTAGGTAGCTGTCCAAGGGAAGTGAACCGAATGAAGCGAGAAGTAGCGAAACTTGGGAGATATCGCTTTGTAGCTCTCGCACATTAAGCACACGATGTGCTATCATACGTATTTGCTCGATTAATCGCCTCGATTTAATACCGATCGGGAGCTCCGGCCCGAGAGAGCGGATAGGCCAGAGAGGGTGAACTTTGCGTCAATCTGCACGGATTTTCCGCGATTGAAGTATGAAATAAAGTACGATATTGCCGAAATTGAGCGTTATGCGGAAGCCCGGTCGGGAACTAATGCGAGCAATAACGTCGGTTTAAGCGTGGCTTAATGACTATAACTATAGCTGGGATTAGCAGCTAACTTGGTCGTAAACGTTTCCTTCGGGACCCGGAAGGCTTACTTAGACTGGCATGGATACACGGATCCATGGAATATTGCTAACCGAAAACGTGCCCCCGCACTCGTTGGCCAAAATGTGAAATACGGACGACTCGGAGGAATATCCTCGCAGAAATTCAGTGGCGGATTTCCCAATAGATTCTGATTTTCTTCCCGAAAAGTATGAACATTTGGTTTGGGTCGTATGCGACGATCTATATAATTCGCATACATATATCACGTTAGAATATGCATGAAATTTCTTGCGTTTACGGTTTACTTGCCTTGAGAAAGGATCCTCTGTCAAGGATCAGAAATAAAATAATAGTAATTTAAAAAAATAATCCTATTTTTTTCTTTGCTTGTTTTTTTTTTTTTTCTTTACTTGTAGTGCTTTAAATTAGAAGTAAAACGTTGACAATGCAATCAAAACGCATCTCTTTCACTTAACAAACAAAATTTAGGACAATTTTCCTGAGCTATCGATTATTTACGCTCGAATAAATTCGCGGAATTGGTGAATTCGCCGCTACATGAAGGAGAACGGAAATCTAACCCGTCCTCGAGCGCCGCGGATCTATGTGCAACGAAATAGGATTTAGTCGCGCGCGTGATGTTAGAGGGGTGTAATACAAATTCCCTGTAAATAAATTACACATTTGCGGCGACAATTTCGCTCTCCCTTCCGTGGCAATCATCTCGCGTATCTGATGCGGGATCCGCTGATAAAGCGAAACGTGACGCGGGCATACGCGCGCTTGCATCGATTTTAATGCTTCTTTCGTGCGCGAAGGAGGCTGTAAAGCCGCCGGAGAGGAGGTGCGAATACGGAGGCGGTACGGCGAACGCACACACTCGGATACACGCAAAGTGGCATCTCGCCCCAGTGTAACGCTTACCTTAATTGCGTGGCAATGGCGACGAGATGTCGGAACGCGGTTACGACGCGGCGAGCGCCGATAGTTCGAGTTGCTCGGGAGTAGTTCGCGGTGCCACTGACACTTCTTCTCGTATACGTCCGCGTGTTGTTTGAGTGTTTTCGCTGAAATCTCGTTTTCATTCGCGAGACAGATGCGAGACGATGTTAAAATGTAAGAGTTTCTAGTGGTTACATTCTCGTTGAATTATCCGTAGTAACGCATGTACGATAGACCTGCATCGAGAGAGAGAGAGAGAGAGAGAGAGAGAGAGAGAGAGAGAGAGAATTATCATTTACCCGTTAAATATTGAACGGTGAATCAAATAATAATTTCAAGTTACCCTTTATCGATTTATTGAGCAGCGAATAACATTGCAAAAATACATATCAGTTCGGAACGTTTATTCGGAGAGGAATAATCAACCGCGACGTTTATTCGGAGAGAGCGACATATAGGATCGTCACGGGCGGATATGCGATTTTTTTGTAGCGCGCTCCTCTTGTATCGATCACTATAGGTAGGTTACTACCGGCGTACGCCGGTTAATTGCACGTGAACGAAAGAGCGAGCTCGCTTTTTGCGAGCTCGCGCCATGAAATCGCGGCCGCAAAGCCACGGAAATATAAAATTGCGCGGCACACGCTAGACACAGCGCCGGCCAACGAGAGTCCCGTTAAATAACATCATCGGTTAAATTATTATTTCGACGTAGGGTTGCGGTAGTGTTCACGGCGCCCCGTGCATTATCCCAGGGCCGACACCTCGCGCTGTCGCGAATCGTTGAATTTTTTAATCCCATCAACGAGGGGTCCGGTTTCAACCGAAAACTGCGCACGCCGCGTCGCCATTAATTTTTCACGCGTCCGTCGCGCTCGCGAAGATCATATCTCCATATCGAAATGCATTCCCGATGTTGCATCGCGGCTCTGTAAAAATCGCGAGCACTTTCAGGGGGCGGGATATCTTTTTTTACACCGCCGATATCGATGCTTTTATTTCACACAGTTTCGACATAGCGGCGAATAGTCAGATTTTTTTTTTCTACCCCCATCCCATTTTTATATCGGCGACAATAAACCGCGAATTTATGCGCGCATATGACGCTTCTTCGTTAACGACGCGGGACTGTTCTTCAATGGAATCGCGCCACCATCGGCGTCTTCCAAGGGAAAATTTGATAGATGAACTTATCGCTGTCGGTGCCTCGGCGCGATACATTCTTTTCAGTTGTGCAATCGAACGGTATCGGATCGAAGATGTCTAATGATTGAGGAGATTGCAGGTTACTCGTTGAGAATTTCAAGCGGGTATCACAAGAGGATTTTCCGCGAATCCAACGAACGTTTCAAGTAGAGATACTCCAATCGCGATATATCCCGAAGAATAACGAGTATCGTAAATTCCATTCGCACCTCGCTAACGATTGCGCTCGTTTCCGTACAAATGATATCGTAACTTCTAATGGTGGTAGCTGCGAAATTATTTTAGAAAAAAAAAAACACTTATTGTTACACACTTGCGCGTGCATGCGCTTTCAAGTACGATATATTTGGAATTTCCCAAAAGCACAGTTTCCCGTTTCAACAATGTAACAATGATACGTTTTAGTAGCCCCCGCAAACGTGGACCAGTTTGCAAGTTTCGATTAGATCCGACTTGGTCGCACTCCTGCGAGCTTTATTTTAATAATTATCTCACGGCTAATGACCGCCGAGCGACGCCGGGGTCGCTCGTGTACTCGGCACGCTGTATCGCGATGATTTTCCGCGACGACCAGATGCTTCGCAGAGAGAAAGAAAGGGAAGGTTCGCGTTTCGGGTAAGAGAATATAAAAATATGCGCTTAAGCCTTCAATCGCCCTGGCTACGTCGCGATTTACATGAGAAGACAAAAACTTGCTTTCGAGTCTCTCTCTCTCTCTCTCTCTCTCTCTTCCCCCCCCCCCCCATTTCCGGCGAGCTTTTGCCGCACCCGTAGAGCCTTCCCTCCTCCCTCTCCGCCTTCGCACACAGCCACGCGGCAACGTCTCGCACACAGAGCACGCGGTGCTGCGGTATACAGTGTGCAAACGCGGCGCGGGGAAAAGCTGGCTCAGCGGGACTCCCTTGCGCCGGTGCTTTGCATTTTACAATAGCAAAGATATTATGTAAAGCGTCGGTGCACGCGCAAGCACGATCACGCACGCGGCACCCAACGGCCCGCGTACTCGCGTTCGCGTGCGCGCGCTTAGTACACTCGGAATATCGTAACCGTATATACATATGTTGCACGTATAATCTTTTCACGTACACACACGTACACCCGCGCGCGTATGTGCGCGCGTGTCTACGCGTGTTCCCGCGCGCTTGAGCGTTTAAGCTCTCTTTTCTTCCATCGCGACACCGTCGGCGTCGTCACTTATCCCGCGCGCCGCCGTTCTCAACTCTCGTCCATGTACAAAGTGTCTACAAGTGCGCGTGTGAACGCACGATGTTTCTCTCGACCGCTTCCGCGGGAATGTATATTCTCGCATGTATGCATACGATGCATCGGCAGAAGGGCCGAGAGCGAGAGGAAGAGAAAGAGAGAGAGAGAAGAGAGAGAGAGAGAGAGAGAGAGAGAGAGAGAGAGAGAGAGAAGAGAAGAAGAGATAGGTGGATGGTTACGTGCGTTTCGGCGTATACACCCCCCTCCCTCTCCCCGTTACGTATCCCCGCATTTAAATTTCCTCTTCTTTTCTCACGAAGCGTCTCAGCCCTATCTTACGTAACGTCCCCGTCTATAACGCGAATGTATGTGCTCAGGAGAGGTATACATTTCGGATAAGGGATGATATAAGGGAAAGGAGGTATCGGGTTAAGCTAATACCCGATACCGTTACTAATAAGTAATGTATGTTACATGAGTAATCTTACTACGCCGTGGAGACATAGAAAGGGGTTGAAACGGTATCACTTGACATCCACAAGTGTCTTATCTTGCTGCTCGCTCGCACGGCTGTTAATTAAAGCGATAATAGATATTCCGTTTGTCATCCATTTGTCGCAAGTTGCCAGGGATCTCATTTGTAAATCTTGTTGAATACACATACACACGCACACGCGTTCTCACAATCCGTGGAATACGATATTTATACGACAATATTTATACGACGGCCAGACATAAAGGAGGGATGCAAACTCGTGCGCGCGCGGAGGTGGATGACATATTCTTTCCATTTACAACCCTCGAAGCACTTCGCTTCCGCGCTGCTCGCTGGACTCAAAGGACGAAATACGTTATATACGCGAGGGAAAAGAAGGGTGCGCGCCGGTATCGGGCTAATATAGGGTCGCAAAAGGTGAAAGGATCTTGACGTCTTGCGTCTACCTTCTGACTTGCCGGGACCTTCCCGGCCGGGTCCTGTCTCCGCCGCCCTTATTGCCAGTCGTTGCGTCTCCCCTCCTCCCCCCCCTCCTCCTGCGTCGGTCCGCAAAGAAGAGTGCTAGCCTAGCGTTGGGATATCGATTCCTTCCACGCATGTGTATGTGTATTATGCATGTACGGTATGCTCCACGAGGGCATCGGGTTATCTATACGAGCCATTTTAACGCGGTGCATTGTCTTCGGTGAATTGCATTCCGTAGATACTGCCGCCTGGCTGTCGCCGCCTGTGCCCCAAGCTATCGCTCGTTGTATCGAGACTGTTATGCGATTCACGCACCGCCGCAATAGTGGGCGATGCGGAGAGCGCGCTTGAAAAAGTCGGCGGACAAAGCGCGGGCGGACGGACGAACGAGCGAACGAGCGAGCGAGCGAGCGAGCGAGCGAGTGGCCCGGCCAGCCGGATGAATTTCGCCGTACATCGAAAAAAAATTCAATCAAAATGGTGCACGCAAGCGATTCCCGAGCGCCTTTTTTTCCCTCTCTTCTCCCTTTTGATACCTCTAACATACCGGCCTTGTGAGAGCGATAGTCGGCCCATTATCGTCCACAATGTTGCGCGTCGCGATACCCGGAGATTGAACTCGACCGAAGCGCGAATTGAATGGGCCCTATTTTTGATATAATCCTTTTAGGAATTAATATCGGAAATTAAGAGGATTTTTTTTCTTGGATTTTTCGCAAGATTTTTTTAGCGTTATATAATCCCGCGATGAATTCAGATTTGACAGGACGAGGGATGAAAATAGAATATGCTTTGATACTTTTACGATTTATTTAGTACGAAACATTGTTCTTTGGCTTTTTACACCCTCTAGAGCTGCTATAACATGTATAACGTACTCAGAGATGCATAGAAAGTTTCTATTTGCGAATATGACGCTATACTTCTGAGAATATCCAAATATATACTCGTGTCGCGCAAATTTCTAATAATTAATCACCAACGGTTTTAACGATTCTTCTTTATTCATTAGGAGGACAAGCAGTGTAGCTAAATTCAGTTTTTGATAAATTATCGTTGGTGAAAAGTTAATATTAAATATATATGTATATATGAATACTATTTATATATATATATATATACATATATAAAACAATTTTATTTAAAAATATTGTAACACAAAAGCTATTATTACACACAATTATTAATTTATTATAATTTTTTATTTAATTATTATATTTACAATTTATTTTCCTTTATTCTTTTGCCTTTATGTTTTTTGTCTATAAATATCTGCGTAAATCTGAATGTACATATAATATATACATGTGTATGTACAGAGCCGTATAAATCATAATTAGGAATCTTTGTTCCCCACCTTTTTCCCCATCCATCGTTAGTGCTCCTTTTTTGTCGTCGCGCGTCGCGCCGGCGGGATTAAAGACGGTGGACGCGAAGAATTCGAACTGCGCGGGGATTACTCGCGTAACTCGCGCACTTGACAGCGCGGAAGGTGAAGGTTATTTATGTGGCAATCCTTAATTAAGTTCGTCCTGTAATCGCGGCGTAATCCACTTTGCGAAGAGAACGGTCTCGTATGTTCGCTCGATTCCCAAGTACGCCCGCCGAATTGACCCACTATACCGCAATGTGGCAGCATCGTGTGTGTGTGTGTGTGTGTGTGTGTGTGTGTGTGTGTGTGTGTGTGTGTGTGTGTGTGTGTGTGTGTGTGTGTGTGTGTGTGTGTGTGTGTGTGTGCGCGCGCGCGCGCGCGCGCGCGCGCGTGTCTTCGTGTTCGTGTGCACGTTTGTACGCGCGAATGTAAGCCTTACACGAGATACGCTGCTTTGTATTCATATCTCAACGGTGAGAACTTTCTAACGATATTATAGACTAGGCTGATCCTTTTCCTGCCGCTCGTTTCCACGTCGACCCTCATGTATCTTCGCAATTTGTATCCCCCGGCATAACGATTCGGGAATAATTGTGTTTTATTATCCTACGAATCCCCGCGTTTTCCATATCGAATTATAACGGAGTTTCGAGGGCAGTTGTTTATTAACGGTTAACCCAGCTTTGATCGTTTACTTTATTAGTATCGTCGTTATCGTCGCAAGCTCGTCAAGCATGCTTCGCGAACCGATGTATGATACAATTGTACAACATATCGAAACTTATTCAAATTTCTATCGAATTTGCTTATTATTGTTACGAAAAAATTTAAAATAAATATATATATGATATATGATTTGTATTCGGAAAAAAAAAAAAAAAAAAAAAAACATTGCCCTTATGATCCCATAAGGTTAACAGCGCTGTTGAAAAATGCAGATTTGCGAAGGGAATTGCGGGCTTTGGGGTAGCATCCTCCCGAGCCCTAAGTAGCAAAAAACTGCGAGACACGAACTAGGTTAAGCCTGCCGCGGTCTACATTCCGTATTTTCAATCTTCTTGGAGCCGCCCGGAGCCAAGACCCTGCCATCAAGTTGCATAAAAGCGCAACCTTTGAAAAGGGCGCACGTGTGCTTCATCCAGCTTTCGACAAGAGCGTGCTCGCGACGAGAAGCACTTAGTCGGCGACGTGCAAGATGAAATACGTTCCCTTTGCGTTACACCAATTCCTCGGAGCCGGCGGTCGACTTTAAACACACCGGGGGCGGTATCCTTCTATTTCGAAGTGTTTCACGAGTTATTAGGATTATATGCGCAGATACTAGGCGGCTGGTATCCGCCAGAAAGATACTACCGTGCCAGTAATTGTGCGGTTAATGTATGCAAAAAGGATGCAAATTTATCGCTTGTTGCGCGAACGATTTGCATATCTGATGACGGATGCTTGTTGTAAAACGTTGCTATGCATTATTTAAGTACGCCCGTTGCATTTAACCCTCACGTTCGCGACGGCATAAGAGTTCCGAGTATATCTCCTCCGCGTGTGCAATGTTATCGCGCGCGGATATACGCCGACTTTAGTTTATTTAGGGCACGTCGATTTAATCTCCGTCGAAATCGATCGTCGATCCGCGCGATTTAATGAAATATTATCCCGATAATCCGCGGCTCTCCGCCACGTTATGCTAATGAATCCGCGAGCTCCTCTTCGGCGATTAATTAGATTTTGTCTGTTGTCTCGCGCGCGTTTTTTTAATTGACGCTAATCACGGCCGTTCTCGTCCGTATTGTCCGACTGCGCCCCCTCCCCCCTTCTCCCGCCCCCCCCGCCGCGAAAAGCTTTGAGCGAGCTTGCCCGTGTGAACGCGCGCGCGGGGTGCACCGATAATGAATGTCCGCCCATGTAAATTGGGTTAATTGAATTTCAATCCGGACGCACGTATCAGATTTTTCGGCGTGGAGTTTTGCCCGTGGCTTTTCACGACTATTAACTGCGGTGTACAAATTGCGACCTAACGCACGGTTGATGCGGCGATCGCTCGTAAGCGATTTTCTCCCCGCGCGGATATGCCGCGGGATATTCAACGCGCGGGGGGATACGCGATGTATCACGGTCGCGTCGCACTCGTCTCGTTGCTCGGCGTTACTTTTTTTTTTTTCTTTCTTCCTTTCCGCTGAAGTTTACCACGCTGTCATCTAGCCGTTCCGTAACCGGTGGGTTTAATCTCCGCGCGCGGGCTCATTAGACTCGATTAGTCTGCTGCAAGCAGACACGCTCCTTGATGTCCTTCACGCATACACCCTTCGCGTGCGCGTGTCTGCCTGCCTGCCTGCACGGCACGAAGGGCTCCGTGTACACACCGGCGTGCACACTAGTATGCACAAATTCGATGCCACCATTAGAATTCAAGCAGCACGTTGGCATGTACTCCAATGTATATATTCACACGTGTGTGAATATATATACCCGCCCAAGTATGCGCCGCCAAGTGTGATACGCGTGCACGTGAATGCGTCGAATTGTCATGGCTGCGTCGAATTGTCATGCGTGCACGCGCGTGCATTCATAGAGTCTGTTCTTGGCGGCGCGTAGGAGGGTGAATAATTGGATTGAGCAACTCCGCGGAAATAATTTATGGACCTTCTCGGGACTTCGGGCGAGACGATGGCAAATTCCAACTGGATCTGCTCAATCGGAACTGTTGATTTTTCGGCGTTTAAATTAGAACGCGGGCGGTTAATGCCCGATGAACAAAGGCGTTGTTGAAACGACAGGTTTTACGCATACCTTAACGCGGTCGCGGTCGCGGTATTGTCATAACGGGCGGTATTGTCACTCGCGCGGTATACGACATTTGCTCCGGCTTAGTGAATATTTGGCATGCGGTACGAATAATGGAGTACTCGTGTATTGTGCTGAAATCACGCGGCGCACAGGCTCGTTAAAATGTACCACGTGCCGGGGATCGCGTGTCGCACGAAGACCGACCGAAAGTCTCTGGATTTCCGACTTCTAATGTCACTGCCGTACGGAAATGACACTTTAATCAGTTTGTGCCGTGTACGCGGATCTATCGATCACCCGCACGAAGCCAGATTAAGATTGAGATCGGGCTATTGAAAAAATAAAAGGAACGGCAAAGCCGCGAGGACTTCACGTGACGTAGCAAAACGTAAGTAAAACAAAATAAGGGTAATCAGTAGCAACCGATTTAACGCGTTGAGATTATCCGTGTAAAATATCGCCGTGCTTATCGTTGTCGACTATTGAAATTAAATTTAACGATATTCGTGTTATTATTTTCATATCATATCGATAGCATCTCTCAGAGAGACACGTGTGACAGTTGTGACAATCATATAGGTTAACAAGATTGAATATCGCGTCTGTGATTTATCCCTCCCCCAAATAATTCGTTATTCTTTCAGCAATAAATTAATATCAGTAGCGGGATTTATGATTGCGAGCGAACAAATATTTGACAAAACGAAACAATGGGAGACGAGCGATGCCTTCCGTACGTATGCTAATGCGGCGGTAACAAAGTCAAACAAATCATAGCCCGAATACACCCCAAACGGGCTCATTTAGCTTGGATCGCGTTTGTCTTACCGCAAACTCCGTGGTTTGCCGTGATAAATCTTGCCGATCGGCGCATTCCTAACATGTCGGCAAGTCATGCCGCGGACGAGGTCCCGGTCGGATCTTTACGGAACGCTGGAAGCGGAAGCGGTCATTACTTTAAGCGTGTCGGGAACATTTCGAATTGCTGTAATAGGTATTTCGGTTCGTCGGGCCGAGCGAAAAATTCCGAGCGTGACGCGAAACTCGGTCACGGTTGAACACGGCGGAATGTAAAATGCCGTTCGTGACAATTAAGCGTGGCGTCTAAACGCATACTGGAGAATTGCAAGTATCTAGAGACTTGATTACCCCATTATGCTCGATTAGAATAATTTAGATAAATTTGTAGAGAAAGAAAGAGACAGATAGATAGATAGATAGAGAGAGAGAGAGAGAGAGAGATTCTTGATTTAAATAATCATCATATATATCATTTAAAATATGTTAGTACTTCGATGTTATATTGAATATTTATAAATTTGTAATAATTCTTTCAGTAAAAGAATTGTCTTTTTTTCTCCTTCTTGTATTTTTATAATATATTTTATATTTAGTAGAAGCGAAGAAAATATTAACTGATTTACTGAGCTTTATAAATTTTTTTCAATTTTGATTCTTACATTTACTAACATTTCGTTTTCTGAGTAAGAAAAAAATGTTGCTACTATGTTACTATCGGTGAAATCTATCGATTTCTCATATCGTCTCTATGATCTTTGTCGCTATCCTAACGTTAGGATAAACTCATTTCATTGACAGCTTTCGCGATTCTTGTTACTCTCTTTGCGACCCTCGTCCTTTCCAGCTCGCTCACTCTATTTCTATATTTCTCCCTCTTTTTCTCTCGCCCAGACGCCAGGGAGGTCCATTATCTCGGAACAGATGACGAGTAAGCGTTCGCTTAATGAAATCTTCGTAGTGATTTTACGAGGAAAGTTTCATGAACCGGAGATAGGTGCGAGAAAGGGAGAGGGAGAGAGATAGAGAGATTTTCCTGAAAGGGTGGCGAGCAGATAGAGAGAATGCTTATGGCTCCTTCTCGCTCCTCGCGAGCCTCGCGCATGTAGCACAAACGATATCTTTGGCTGGCGGTTTCCACAGATTCCGGAAATAAACGGAGCGATGGAGAACATCCCTGAATGTCAAGCGGAAATACGTAGGTGTTAGAATTCCGCGGAAATTAAAATACTCTCAGGTCACATCGCGAAAGCTATTTTGTCGCGATAACGACATATATAAAAGGAAATTCATATTAATTGATATTTGAAGGATCTACTAAATGCAAGATTTTACATTTTGCACAAATGGCTTGAATTATTTAACGGCACTCCATAATCGATCGTTCGCCGGTGCGGCTATTCTATTCGCGGAGAGTATTTATACATACCTCCCGCGGGAATCAGACCGTTGCTCGCGACAAATCCGCGTTAAACGGCTCCTTCGTTACGACGGATGATGCTCTTTGCCGCAGGAATTACTTATATTATGCAGAGACCGCGCGTGCTGCGCGTTTAAAATTGTAAGCATCATTCGACCGAGTTTCCGCGCTCGCCGCGCCAAGAGAATACTGAAATAATTTATGTCGGTCAATTTCTCTCGGCACGACCCTGGTCTGAATCTTTCATGCGGTCGTCCCGCACGAGAATGCAATCGCTGCACCGGCTGAATTTTAAATAATGAAGTTCAGATTACATCCGCGAAGGGAGTTAAGTCCTTTAATAAACCGGAAGGAAGATCGTAGGATGTAATTTACGATGCCGGGCGTGGGGTGGGGGAGGGGAGGGAGGACGGGGGGGCGACGGGGACATTTTCGAAATTTCACGTCGGGCAGATATATCGACGCGTTTCTGTGGGGGTGCTGCTAATCGATCGACTAGGCTATTATCAAATATTTCGAGCGAGGCTATTATCAAATATTTAACGGACTCGTGGGACTCCAGGGTCTCAAGGCCAAATATGGAAGGCCAGACGCGGTATCGCGCGACCTTAAATCCTACAAAGTCGTACACCGGGTACATCGCTCAGGCACATAGTAATCTTTTATTAAATCTCACCCTTCGCTACCCTTTCCCGGAAACTTGTCTCGGTCCCCAATCCTCTTTCTCTCCTCCTCTCGGGCAATCCACTGTCTTCTTTTAACCCATCAAACCGAGTTCCGACTACTTTAAACCCGGTTTCCGCGCCGCTAATGACAAACGTCTGCCTGATTTCCGTACGTTTGCGTTCGGCTCCGTCGACTGCGAGATATAAGATCTAACGAGACGGGAATCTCGAAATCCTGATACGAAATACGACGTAATTTCGATGATATCAAGTTCCACAATATGTGCTTATCGTTATACGGCTAATTAAATTAATTAAATTCAATGCTGCATTAGGGTTGCCATTTACGATCATAAGATAGTGCCGTTCGACAACAAGGAGACTCAGTTAATTATTTCCGGTTTAACGAGCTACATTATTGATATGCCAAATCGATAATACATCAGTAGTTCAGACGGAATTGGTATATCAGTGCATCTAATGATCAAACTTAAACGGCGGATGTTTATCGTTATATTCATATACATTAATATATCGTTATATTCTAAACATTAATATTATTGTACACTGAATTATTAAATATTACAATCAATTGAGGATATAGATTATCAGAGCGTGGAATATTAAATCGTCGTTTGCCGCTTCTAATTAGGCGGTAAATAGAGCGTGAATTATCCTCTCGCAAATAGAGCGCGAATTGTCCTGCTCGTGTACACACAAGTGAGAATTCCGAATGTCTCTCGCGGATGATAGCGCATAGAATCGGCAGTGGATGCCGAAGAAGCGCCAACTCGGGCCAACTAAATTAATGGAGGTACGACGGAGTGACATCTCGGCGAGCGAACGAACCGAATCGTTTGCCGAGACGTTGTCGTTAAGCCTCCTCGGTTCTGGTATCCGGCGCGTGTTCAGTTACATCCGACGTACTCAAAAGGAAATCCAAACCCTCTCGGGTAAAGGATGAGAATGCGAAAGGATGAGATTTAGATTGTTGTGAAAGTCCAATCCTCCCTTCGCGCACGCTATATCGCGGGTGTGCGCGCGCGCGCGCGCGCGCGCGCGCCTGTATTAGACAAGTTGTTTGATGATCCGGCAGATTCGAACGGCAATACGTGTCGTAATTTGAGCCCGTGAACGATCTGCTGAGAAATCTTCCATGGCATTCTTCATCTTTCCTCTCTCGCGCGGAGCTCTTATTTAATATACTTACACGACGCGGATATATCGGATTCGCGAAGACAGCGCGGGGGGTAGGGAATTAAGTTGTTCTCGTCTTACTTGAAATGTGTACCTTTATGAATTTCAGACACACTTTAGCTTCTCGTTAGAAGGAGGATGACGATGCGTGAAAAAAAAAAGGTTTACATCGGTATATTTTGTGCATACAGATACACATATCTATGTTCTCATGTAAGCTTTTATCGGGACATTGTATGTAAAATATGTACATCTGAGATGAATCGAGAGAGAGAGAGAGAGAGAGAGAGAGAGAGAGAGAGAGAGAGAGAGAGAGAGCTTCTGAACATTTATTTGCCTAATCCCGAAGGGTGTTTAGAAGAGATACACGTAAGGGGTAAAGAGTAAAGAGTGGCTTAGGGGAAACAGGTGCGTCGAATAATCGGGACACGTCTAAAGGAAGATCTTCGGAAGTGATTTTGGTCCAATACAGGATAGTTTAGCTCGTTCGGACGATTCTGCTGGCTCGCAGAGACGAAGTAGATAATTTTCTTCCACGTCGCATCGGGACATCGGATCTCTTCAATCTGTATCCGCCCCAATAAACTTACTGTCACGTCCGACAGATCTTCAGGACAAGCTTTCCTCCGCAGTGGAAAATCTTCTTTATCTCCACACCCCCTTTCCCCCCCTCCTCTGACTTCCTGCCGCAACGAGCCACTTCCGGCTTTTGCCTACCTTCGATCGGAGCGCGCGCGCACACGCGAGGATTTCTTTCGGTAAATCGCCATGACCCATAATGGCTGCATTCTGGGCGGAGCCGACGGTAAAAGCGATTAGACTTTGCGACTGATGCTGGGATTATCTATCTCGTATGCAATCCCATTTTATGCCCAATTTTCTAATTGCACCATTAAATATTATACGTAAATAAATGACAGATTCCAAACATTACATTAAGGGGTTACATTAAGAATATTTTACGCGCCATATTCTATCCAGGCCATTCATAAAATGTGTAAACTGACTTTATCTCTGGACAGGTTTGGAATCGATTGGTTTCATCTTAGTGAATATTTTAGTTTGAGGCAATTTGCTGCAACTTCTTGGAAAGTTCGAAATTAAATATCTCGATAATTAAATCACACATTAAAATTCTATTAAGATAAACTTTTCGTTACTAATTGACAAATAAAGTTTTAATGCGTTTATACCTCTGAAGCTCAAATCGCAATGTTAAGAAACTCTAGTTTAGATCTTTAATTAGCGCTTTAATTCCGGTCAAGGATAAAGTTGATGATTCGAAATATCGCGGATTGCTGACAAAATAGATATCGTCGAGGGACACTGATGCACTTGAGGTCTTGGAAAATAAAACGCGTTCATCGCGTTATTTATAACAGTGATATTTGTTTGGTCCGTCTGTTTTCCTGTTTCGCTTGACTTTGAATGAATTACCGTATTCCTTCAATATCGAGAAAAAGAGTTTCGTGCAACGACTTTGTCTTTGCCCTCGGCTCGCATATAATATTCACTAGGAGCTGCGTTACTTTATATTCCTGGCGGCGCCTCTATCTGCATCTCCGTCTCTCTCCCGGAAGAACGAACTTCCCAAGGGTTCGAGTACGTGGCGTAAAGGGGTGCACGAGCCGTCTGCCGGGAGAGGTTGGCAGGGGTTTGTTGGTGACGCGCAGGGGAAGGGGCAGGTATATTAGATAAGTTCTGTCGCGCGAAGTAGTGCGGTGGAAACTGCGTTCTCTCGTTGGGGGATGACGACAGTCTTAGGACAAGGGGTAGAGAAACTGGTTACCCGTGTCAAGGATTTTCTTCGTGTCACCCTTCCCTTGTAGCACACGGGGCGGTTCTTCATTACGAGCCAAATGGAGAAAATTGAAAACGTCATATCAGAAACTCGGTATTCTCAATGATCTTTGTTGTTAAAAACGCGCACTTGTAAAATTATTTTTCATTAATTATTATCAGAATTTTAATTTTTCTTAACTTTTTTTATTAGAAATTTACGTTATTTTTTACTTTTTACGTTATTTTTACTTTTTTTATTTTTGAATAAAATTCATTAATCTCTTTCGTAACATTCTCATATACATGTACAAACATTTTGTTAACTCTATTGTTTTCTTTTTCATTACAATTTTCCACACCAAATAGAATTTAGAAAATGTTACATGATCTTATTATTATTGTGAGATATTTTATTGCAACCTTTTGTTTATTGTTCACTTCTGAACTACATGTAATTGTAATACCTAGTTAACGATTCGCTAGCCGATAAATCTGTTTTTACGTACTGGAGAAGACCGTTGAAAATTACCTTTTCTGCTGAAATATTACCGGAAGAGCAGAAACGCGCGCGAGGAACCGTTTGCCCGCGTCAAGGGTTTCCTCCTCACCACGCTTTGCCGTAGTCGATAGAGCTGCTCTTCATTAGAACCTAAATAGAGAAAATTGAAAGCACCATATTGGAGCTGTTGCTCGGCGTCGTAGAAAGCTCAATGTACTGCTTAATGTGCATTGACTACTCTTGACGGAAATTCACACATGCCGGTAGTGTATATATAGAAATTGCGAAATATGTTAAAGTTCAAATTGTAAGAAAATGGAAATATGTAGGAGAAAAAGAAATAAGATGACGACTATAAGGATTGTCGATTTTTTTTTATTTTTATAGTAAAAATAATGATTGATTTTTTTTTCCGATTGGCTAAGACCTTGTTTATCGTCCGCAAAAATTGAAAAATTTATAAATAAAAATTAGAATTTTCTATAATTTATTTTTTTTACAAACCTTTTATACTATTCTGTATAATATCTGAATAATATACAATAAAATAGAAATAAATAAATATTTATGAAAAATAAAAGATATTTCCATGCGGGAAATTGTTCAAAAATATTTTCAAACAATTTAACAGAGATAATTATTTTTAGGAATAATATTAATTGCAGCGTTAAAATGTTGCTACCACAATTTAAAAACAAAATAATTTCCTGGATGTCACATTAAAATCACTACCCATGGAAACAGGAATTAAACGTGTTAAAAGTCTTGCGAACATCTTCGTCTCTTCTTCTATCGCTCGCTCTCTTCCAGTATCTACCCGTATCATTTCTCACTCTCTCCCTTTCCCATTTGGTAATTCGCATTTAGAAAATTGCCGTAGAGGACCCTCGGGTAATCGAGCGTTATTTTAAGAGCGACAGCAATTAACGATCTCAGCCGTTAGCCGCAAGCGTAATTCTCAACGGGAACGCGAATATTTTTAGCACGTCTCTGAAAACGGAATAGAAGAATTTCTCAAGAGTCTCGACTCGTCAGTTCTCTCTTAAATCCGGGAGAAAAATTTTCGTTTCCCATTTTGGCTGCACGCCACATATCGCATTAGCCCTGTCATGAAGGAGTCGGAACTCCTCGCTTTCGTAGTTCCTCGTTTGCGGCTGAACGAAAATTGCAATTTCTGATCATCGAATACGGATTACAGTGCCGCCGCGTTACGATCGTTCATGATTTCGCGGAAAGATATATACATATTTATACGCACTAGGCAAAGGAGTATTGATGTATTAAATTTTCATTGGGTCATCCCTCGCACGAGACTCAGGCACACGGCGGCGCTAAATCTCGCAGATAGGCGCGTACATAAAGCTTACGCCGTTAAATCACGAGGAGGTCGAGGAGATAGTTAATTCGCGCGTTTTACGTGATAAATCCGGTTCTTGCTCGTGCCTAAAACTCCGTGAACTTTGTCGGCGCTATCGCGAGCCGGGACATCCGGCAAAACGACGACGAGAGACGCGCCGCGGATTTTCCACCCCCGGCCGAAATCCGTTCGTTTAACCCGCAGTTAAGCCGGTCGCGTGGAAGTCGCCTCGAGGAACAAATCGCGTCTGTAAACGGTAATTCAACGACGCCGCGAGCGCGGTGGATCCGTCGTCTGAATAATGCATCGTGCCGCCGGCTACGAGTGTGAGATCTCGTTTCCCCCATGCTGGATGCTGTGTGCATCCGCGTGCATCGGATGCGACGGATGCCGTCATCGTTGGCGGCGACGGCAACGACGACGAGGGCGCATCGCCGTCGTCGTGCGCGGGCGATGGTGCGTTTCGCAACAAAACACAACAATCGAAATAAAATAAAATGCGACGATGCGGGACGAAACCACTCTAGGATAGTTAATCAGCGGGGCCATATCGGCCGCACGCGACGAATACTAAATAATCGTCGCCAGTCATCGTCGTTCGATCGATAACACTTTAAGGCCCGATTACGCTACACGATTTGTTCCCCGCGGCGTGTGTGATACCGGATTCTCGACGGGGGGGTTGTACATTATATAGCGCTCCGATTCGCGCTGCGAGGCACGATGCGATACACGTGATAATTGAGGGACGATTAAAAGCCATCGACACTTCGCGCACGTACGTATAGATAAATTTAATAATTTTCAAGTTAAAGCGAAAGATTTATGCGGGCGGCTTAAAGCCGGGGCGGATTGCGCGGCAGTGATATAAACTATCCCGAGGTCACGGACCTAGTGCGGCCGGGAGGACACACGCGGCGATTGTGCACGCGACATTAGACAGGAATGCGCGCGTTTGCCATTTCCAGCAAACAGTTTGCTTAATTAAAGCGGGCAAAGATTCGTTCCAGCAAGTGGAAATCGGTTGATAGATACCGTTGCGAAATGCATCATTGCGGCGGCCGCCACAAAGAGACGGCCGCCGCGTTTCGCTTTGTGGCGCGCAATTATGCTGAAACGCGTCACGAGACTTTAATGAAACACCCCCCCCCTCCCCCCTCCCCCTGTCAGTGACAAGTATTCGACTTGTATTTCCGCGCGTACTTTGCGCGCGTGGCGCGCTGCGCGAGCTATTGATCGTTATTTATTGTTGACGGACAGCATTGTCGCCGCGGCGTTTGTAAGCCCGAGCCCTGTGCCGCACGTTCGAACCGCTCGCTCGCGGCTACGTGCGCGATCACGTAGAAGAATATCGCGGGCGAGCGAGGCGCGCTTACGACCCGATAAAGAACTTAATTGAAATTCTGCAAAGTATCCCAATTATTCACGTCGCGCGGGACAAACGCGGAACGAGAGCGCGCGAGACGCTTCGCGCTCGCGCGAAAGTGTTTGATCCCCTCTGTGATTTATGCGTTTTTCAGTAGAGATCACAATTTGCGTCGAAGCCCGTTTACGCTGTATTATGGAAAGCTAAGCGGACTGTATATTCATCATATACATAGAATTAAAAGTGCACTTTTATTCCCATCGTCGCGACAAACGGCTCGTTTGTCCTCCTTCTATCCCGTCGCTTTTTGCGCGTAATCGATACGCGAAATCGGCTACGTAGAAAATACGTTTTCAGTTTTAGCAGTTTCGAGAGCTTCTAGATTTCGCGGCTGGCTCGCGCGCGACTCGGTCGCGGATAAAACGGATAGACGTGGTTATGGGACAGTAAATTTTAATTGTGCGCCTCCATCTACCATGGTAGCCGGGTTCGCTCTGCGAACCGCGGCTATGATCTCGGTATCCTGATTCTGCCGTTGGCAGTCCCACCAGGCCGCATATTGCTGCCATGTCCTCCTACATGCACGCAACACGCTCACATACGTCCGCGCACATACACACACACACATCCCCATGCGCGTATATGTGTACGTGCACTTCGTTCTCAGCTGGCACGAGGACAGATTAGTTTGCAAACAATTTCATTTCTGTTGCTGTCGGCCATTCAGCTAGGTCGGGTGGAAGGAAGAGGGAAACTAGCGAGACAAGAGTGGCGGGGGCATGGGAGATTCATGTGCACGAGCGAGTACATGTTGCGCGTGTAAAAAGGGGAAGAGAGAGAGAGAGAGAGAGAGGGGGGGAAGTATAAGGGAGTGGATGAAAGGGAGAGAAAAGTTGGGGGAAGAGGGAGGGGAAAGGTCCGTGGAAATCGGCAGATGGAATTTACATATATCATACGATTTACGCGAGGATGTAAAACCTCGGCGCTTTGCAGCGGAAGCGAGCGGCCAGTTTTGTTGGGGATGAGAGGGGAAAAAAGTTGAATAACGCTGCTACAAAGTGCTCTCCAAGATTCTCGACGATAGTAACGGGCGAGTTGTTGCGCTTTATTAAGAACCGCACTGATGCAAGGCGATTTGCACGCGAGAGGGTTCATTAAGTTTATTATAATACTGCCGCATGCAACCCGCGAATTCCAGCTGGTAATTAATCCTTTCAGTCGCGAGAACGTTTTATGCACCGATCTTTGTCCGTACGTAAGTGCGTTTAATCTCTGTCGGAGATTTCACTAAACAACTTTATTAGTCTCCGTATTATTAACCGCTTATATACGCGATTGCCGCGAAGATCCACTGGCGGCATTCACTTAAAACGTAACATCTCCTTTCGTTTGAATTATTAATTTGGAAATTGGAAGCATCACGTGAACGCGTGCTGTCAGCCTCAACTTTCGCGTTCCCGTCGCGGATGATTCAATTCGCAATTCGAAAACATTCCGCAAAATTAATAAGCTACTTCCCCCCTAGTAGAGAGATATTACCTCGCTTGTTTATCGAATATCCGGAGTTGGAATTATTTTGCGTACAATAATATCGTTCCGCCGGCTGAAAGTTGAGGAACGGCGTGTTCGCCCCCAACGGCGAGTGCACGGGAGCGCACTAATACTCGCGTTTCCGCGCAAGCGGAATACGCGGGCAAGAGATCCCCGCAAAAAGCGGAAGGGGGAAGCCTGTCGCGAGGAGCGATTTCCCTGGGAAATTGAGTCGACGGCGTGGTGGTACGCGTCCGCAGATGAAAAAGTTGTTCGGGAAAGGTTACATAACCGACACTCGCCGCCGCGCGGCTATCCTCCTCCCTCCCGCAACGCGGCGGAGGAGGTGCAAAAATCCGCGCAACTCTGCCAATGCGGCGGGCTACTGCCAGGGAGGGGGGTGGGTGTGCTTGATTTATGATGACGGCGCGTGTTGCGCCGGACAATTGTCCGGCCCCGGTTGGCCGTAAGACGAGAAGTGTAATTTATCGCGGGGACAAAGGGATCGGGGGAAGTGGGCCGTTTGCCGATCGAAGAACCGTGGGCGATTCGTGGGAGAGATTTAGTGCCGTAATATGTTTGTTTAAATTCTCGGGGCGCCCAACTTCTCGTCGCGTCGGGCTCGTTTCGTGTCCACGGAAAATCGCGTTCGACCATTGAATACCGTTACTACCACTATTCTACCGCTATACTATTATTTATTACTACCACCGCCACCACATACATTACTATTACTATTACTATATTATTACCACTACTCGTATCGTTATTACTGCTGCTACCATGGTAGCTACCATTTCTTTTTATTGTAATTATTATTTTTCGATTTGCAGTGTAAAGATACAAAATAAATACAATTTGATGGGAAACCGAATAAAATTCGCGTTTAACTGCAAAATAAAATTGATTTACGTGTTTCACAGATTGTGAAAATCCTGTAATTAGATGTTACGCGTTCCGGATACGTTGCGTACGAAAGTTTCTGATTTGCGCTCGACCACGTTGAATTCTGTCGGTGTAACGGACAGTGTCGATAAGCGTTGCATGTAGTATGTATATGGGTTTTATTTGACGTCGGGGGCTACGTCAAAGTTCCGAGGAAGTTTCACACTTTCGGTGCTCCCGCGTCCGCCCAACTTTGCTGCGACGGCCACGCTGAAACGCTGCCGTCATTGTGAAACGCTGCCGAGGGCTGACGTCGGGACTCCTCAGGTGTGACCAGGTACCTCTCCGGGGACTGACTTGCCGGAACTGTCGCGAGCGGTGGTGTGTATGGCCGGCGAGATCAATTTGATAAACGTCAAGCGGGGCGGAGCGGCGGAGAAGCCCCCGAGAAAGAAAAATCGAACTTTATGGATTTCGTCATTACTTATTTCCGCTCTCCCTCGGTTCCTTCCTCGAGGCGTACACGTTTACGCTTTTCAATCCGTAAATGGCCGAGATGACCGCGAAGATGTAATATGGACGCGAGAAGAGAGAAACGCTGAACTTCGTGGACATTTTTACCTTTTCCCACGTACACGCGATAATAATTATGCCACGAATCGCGGACGATGTGTCCTCGTCGCGAAACAGCCGTCGTGTCTTTCGCAAAGTGCTGGCACGATACGGCGAGGCCTGTTATCTCGTCCCTCCGCAGAATATTACGGGTATCGTTCCGCGTAGTGACTCGACTTTCTCCTCCTCCGGCGTGCTCCAATTACCTACCTAGTTTCCCCTAGTCACTTTTTCCCTCCGCCCGCGCGTCGCTTTCCGTCCGCGTAAATCCGACGCTGTCCGGACGAAATTCATCAACCCTCCGCGGTAGAGCGGTAGAGAGCTCGGGGATCGGCTCTCCACCTTCCGCCGCGCGAGGGAGGGGAGCTCGCATTCCTCGGCTTGTACAGGAAGCACGCACACGTACCGTGCATAAAACCGGGCGGCGGCCGCCACCGGCGAGGGTCGGCGGCGAGTGGTGGTGTGGTTTCGTGTGTCCGTCGTGTTCAACGGCTTCCGTCGTTGCATGCCACGCACGAGATTCCGAAAGTACAGGTCAGCCGTGTTTCACGTCGCGACGCTTTGCTGACAGTGTGCCGCGGCAATGCCCAGTTATTTCTCCCCTGTTTTTTTCCCTCTGATTCCGTCGCGAATTACACCTGGGGAATGTTTGTCGGAGACGCGCGAGAGGCGACCAAGCAGAATTTCGTCGCACTTTTCCCACTTTTATTTACTTCTTTTTTTTTTTTTTCCCCCAGTGAAAGACAAAATAACATCGCGGAGACGAGAAGAATGGTGCGTTTCGCGGGGGATGAATGCGTTCTTTGTACGCACAGAGAACTCCGAGCTCTGGTGTAACTGCAAATGGAAATTCGGGCGGGGGCGGGGGCGGGGGCGGGGGTGAAAAGTTTTGGAATTCATTACGGAGTATCGGGTGGAACGCGTTATCGCGATATCGTGTTTATCGGTAATAGAAAATCTCCGTTTCTTTGCACGCATAAGAGGGACGCGGCGTCACGCGTACGCGCGCGGGAAGAAAAGCGCGTGACATCGTCGTCGCGTTTTCTTCGTGCTCGCCCCCCGGCTTTTAGAGGGGACGGAAAAAAAAGGAGCGGAAGAGGGCATTTAAAAACGAACGCGTGGATCTATACCCTGAATAACACAAAGAGACCCCTGATGGCAGTGGAGTTCCGTTTCCCGGCGCCGCAGTTTTGTGGTGCGGACTTAATGGCGTAGATAGCCACTCTCGCCGCGCGCGACTCACCTTTCTCCCCTTCCACCCCTTCCGCCTCGTTCTTGAGAATCGTACTCTTTCTTTGCGCGGAAACGCGATTGGTTCGGGTCGTTCTTGAAATGTTCGCAGCTTCCGAAGCAGTCGTTCGGCTGCTCGCTCGTCCCTTCGGAACGTCTTAAAACAATTTTACCGGAGGCACTCGGCTCTCCTTTGTGCGCGCTAGATTAGATATCCTCTCCCGAGTGAATGATAATAATTAATTAATTCGAATTGCGGCGCAAACTACAATCGCGGGATAATCCAGTAGTACCAACGCCGAGTAGCGCCGAGATCCTGTCGAGAGCGAATGAAATTTACCGCGGAATTCATTGCGTTACTGTAAATAACAACTTTCAATAGGAAAAGACGCGCGCGTGGGTTAATTTTATCTTTATAAAATTTTCTCGAGGAAGTTGTAAATATCTTATGATTCTCCGTAGCTTGACCTATCTCTTGTTCGAAAAATTTAGTTCGCAACTTCGCGAACGCCATAAATTTTCCTTCACTAAAAACGATAACGCAGTAATCTATCAGAAACTTTTTAGACGAGCACAAAATTTCGCTTATTAAAATTAAAAAAGTTAGATTGAACATTATGTAAGTATTTAGTTCTTATTGCCCTTCAAATAACGCTTTGGAGTTAATATACACAATAATTACGCGGTAAGATGAAACATAATTAATCTTGGTGCATATCAAGTATTTTGAAATTAATTTCGTATCTAAATCCTTGTGTCGTTCGACATGGAATTTGTGACGCAACCTGATGGAATATATATATCGTTGAGAACGGAGATAGTTCGCGGGGTTCAATCGTAGCACATCGATCTATCGTTCAATAGATGCTGACCTACACTAACGGGGACGGTCGCTAATCGGCTCATCACGCATCGGTTTCTCATGGTAATATATGACGGACAAAATGCCGTCCGGCCTGTCTGTTGGCGTAACAACGGCATTATCGCGTGCATATACATACAGTGTTTATATCGGAATCAATACGATGCCGTGCAATGGCAGCAACAGCGCAAAGCGGCCGACTGAAATCTGCGTGTAATGTTGCAAGATGCATTATTCTCGATAACAGGGCAAATAACCCGCGGTCTGTGTGAGTCGTTGCTTTACCGAAGGGAAAGGAGAAAGGAAGATTTTCTTGAGCCTCCGGAAGAACAAACGCACGGGTAAAACGTCTGTGCGGCGACTGTAACCACGTTAAGGTATCTCTTGCCTTGAATATTGTTCGACGTAACTTATTCGTAATACGTTCTTATTCGTAAATATGTACTTACGAATATATAAGTGACTTCGAGAAAGGGGGCGAATAGGGCGAACATCGTATATTTTCGATCGGGGAATTTAATTAGTCTCGCATCTCGCATGTAGTTTCTTTTTCGCATCTTCGCTCTCGTTAACGCTCGTTTATAAACGATATAATTAACCGCGAGTTGTATTTGACGTATAGTATCCTTTCGGGTAATTCCCAACGCCGTGCAGTCTTACTTCATTAGGCGAGTCGTATCGAACACAAGCTCGATACCGTATGGAGAACGCCGCGCTCGTTACTGTATACAACGCGCTGTATATACTCGGAATCGATGCATGCGACGACGGAGAACACACGGCGGCAACACGGTGGCGCAAATCAGCCCAGGTCTAACCCCGACGGCGTCGCCGTCAGCGCACCGCTGCACGAAGTGCATTATTATCAGCATTAAAGCGGCGAGAGAGGGAAAGAGAGCGAGAGAGAGAGAGAGAGAGAGGGGGGGGGGGAGGGAGAAGAGAGTGTCCCGTAATGGGTGTACTCGGCGGGTGCCTCTCCTCCGTGTCTTTGTCGGGCGTAGCACACGCGTGCACACGCGAACCCTTTCCCTCCCTCCCCCCCTCCCCTCGGCTAGAGGGAGAGATCGTCGCGCTTTCCGTCGTCTCCTCTTCTTCCCCCTTTTTTTCCGTCGTCTCGTCGCCTCCTCTTTCAGTCGACCCGCGCCCTCTGCGCGAATGTGTCGGCTCTTTTGCTCCCCTTTCCGCCACCCCCCCCCCCCCCGTGCGCCTCCTCTTCCGTCAGTACACATCCCTCTGTGTTGGAGTGACCATCACAGTGAAATTTTATAGGAGCCGTCTGTCGCTCGCGTTGCTCATTAAAGCATTTAGCGTCTGTGTCCGGCGCGATAGCCCGACTCTCCTTTATCCTATCTGCCTCCACTTTTCTTCTTTGCGCTGCGTTTCCGTGCGCGGAATCTACGATCTCGTCATTCGTGACGCGTGGAACGAAATGATGAAGCATTTATTGATAAAACCTATATACTCAAAACTTATTTAAATATTTAAACGAGTATATTGATTTATATGTAAGCGATTTAAATATTTATGCTCGGATATAAATGTAGATTTTTTATTTTTTTTTTTTTTTTACGTAACATACAACTGATAAAAAAATATGTTAACTTCGTTTAGAAAATAAATATTTTATTTCAGTTTTGGTATCGAGAATTAGAATTTTTATAATATTATCTCTTAAAGTATATTTAGAATCGTGGTAGCTTATTGCCAGCCTTTCAGCTGGATTATTCCCTTTTCTGTGCTTCGAGATAATGCGTGTTTCGGCCGAGTTACATAGCGTGTGAGACAGAGCTAGCACGAAAGAGCAATATTCTCTTAAACGCTTTTTGTTAGTGACCCAATTAATTAAAATATCCAGCTTCGTCGGCGGTAATTGCAGGCACAATTTTGCAAGCTTTTAACAACATGCAGCGCGACAGTAATAACGCAATAAAGACATAATACGCGTTTGTTTTCACAGTGAAAACGATTATTTTGTTTAATTATTACGGCGCTCATTTATCTCCGACATATATTATTAATATATTATCAATAATCCCATATATGGCGGACGTATTGTTTCACCGCAAACGTGCGGCGTGTTGCAGCAAATTTAAATTTATGTGACTGAATATGTCGAGACACGCGCTACGCGTAACATAATTATGCGTAATTATTACGAGCCTGTAACACACGATTAACAAGCGAAGAATGGCGATGTCTTCTTGGTGTGTCGCTGCTCTCTCCGCGGAACGGATTTTTATCGTTTTTCCGAATGACAAGCTGACAGTTTGGCGACGGAATATTACGACCGAGGAACTCATAAAATGGTATAAAATGGATTCCGGAAACCGAGAGTTGTTCTTCTGCTGGACAGCGGACGTGCCGTACACCACCTACATTCGTCCGGATCAGATAGCGCGGTCGGCAATAATAGTAACGAGGATCGGGAAAGATTGATCGATGTTTCTCTCATGTCTCTTCGATATTTTTCATAATTTCTTTGTTGCTAACGTGATAGAGATGCGATGTGCGAATCGCACTTCAAGCATTATCGAGCACATTGTGCACTCCGCTTCAAGCTAGTGAAATTCTTTCTCGATTCTTAAAAAGTCGATTATTCTGGACGATAAATAATTATTTATTAATCGATTATTAATCGATTCTTGAAAATCTTGATTCTAACTAAATTTGATTCCTTTTTTGGAGAATTGATTTTTATGACAGATAATATGATTTCAGTAATAAAATTCACGTTGCGTCCAACGATATCACATATGATGTGATCAAGGTAATTATATATAGTTTATTTTACGATTAAAAAAAAAAGATATTTGTTTTATTTTTATTATCAAATTATAAAAAAATATTTTATAAATATATACCTAATTTACTTAGCTATGATGTAACAAATATAATTTTCATTTATGCTGTAATAAATACCAAAGTTTAACAGTAAAAAGTATAAATTTTATAAAGTTATTTTGTAAATCTTTTTTTTTAGCAATAATGACTGATTCTCATTTCATATTATAAACAAAAATTTTTAACCGTTTTTGAACTTTTTCTAATTCTTTGCTTTATTACATAATCAAATTTTCTCCGTTTCTCCGAAAAGTGGCAACTTCACGTCGATATGTAATTAAAAAAGATGGCGGAAAAAGAATCGCTTCTTAGAATCGATTCTTTCAAATCTTCGCCTCAGGCTACTTCAGACTATCTCGATCGCGCCAAGCGACCCATGCCTCTTCCCATTCATTTCATTTAATGCAAGATATAACACATGATTTACGCAGCGCGCGATGATTTCATGTTAGAACGACGGAAAGTGTATATCACGCGGCGATTCAATATCCCGTGGGTGGACAGGGAGGGACGCTCATTGTTTTGTTAATAAAACGTCTGGGGAGGCCCAGCGTCTGTTGCGCGATGCAGGCGTATCAATGGAGGTAAATTGAGTGGAAGGGAAAAAAGTAGTGAAATTCGAGAGTTAAGTTACGGTCGCATTGTGGCTCGCTTAACCCCCATCCGAGAAGGGACGCGCTTTGCATTGTCTGTCTCCCCTCGTCGGCGCGCGCTTCAACCCCTCCGTGTCGCGCGTGTTACACATAAAAGGTTTCTCCCTCTTTTTTTTTTTTTTTTTTTTTTTGGCCTTCGCGCGGTCATCCCTGTCAGGCTGACAGGTCGCTCGCCGATATCCAGGCGCGATATTCAGCGCCGCGGTGATCGACGTTTGATAATTCGGAATACCTTGGCAAAACCCGGAAAAGCCATTTTATCGAATTGGATAGCTATGCTCGCGCGTTTCCCAGGGGTCTGTCGCAAGGAAACGTGCTGAAGGCACGATATATCGTCGACTCTGGCTGGAAAAACTCACTAAGTCAATGTACGGGACATATTGACTTAGTAACTCTCCTCCGCGACACGTTGGCCGGTATAAATGTGCTCCCCCTCCCCCCCGTGCCTCCTTTATCAGTAGTGGAGATTAATAGTCAATTTGAATAAGAGGGAAACATTTTACGAACCCTTTCCCGATGTATTATCGCACGCACGACGCGCACTTACGTCGGCGTATATAATCTACTCCGAAATTCCACTCGAACGGGAAAATTTATCCTAGCGAAATTAAATGGGTTCGGAGAGGTGAATGAACAACTTCGTCGATACGGTTCGTTTGTTCCGGATCGGAGTATTCTTGATAAGCACGAGACCGGAAGAGCGGAAAGTGAAGCAAGATATCTAACGGTATCTGATAATAGAGATGTGACTATACCTACCAAGCCACTAACCCCCGTTCTAATTAAGCCCAGCTAACCTGCGAGTTAGGATTATTACTCGGTGAGTACAGGAAGTGAGCGAGAGAGAGAGAGAGAGAGAGAGAGAGAGGGGGGGGGAGATGGAGAGAGAACTACACATATTCTTGTGTATATGTTACCAGCGTGTGGCGTGTGTTGGTGGATGCTCGTCGGTGTGCGCTCGTAAGTTAGCGAGAAAGAAACCCAGGGTGTCGTCTGGCAGGGTGCCAACTATCCGCTTCCGTTATCGTTCCTGCGGGAGCCGCCGACAGGAATTCAACACATTTGGGCGTTGTGGGAAGCCGGCACTCCTCAAAAATTCTCTTTCGCAGGCGCCGATGTAAGCCTGCTGTCCGACCGATTTAATATAACGTGATCGATACTCGGCTATCACCGCGGGTGTGTGACGATAAGCGGTTATCAAATATAACGTTGAAATACTTGGCCCTACGTTACCCCTAGATTACGTTGAATTATTCGTCTCTCACTGCCTCACCCGCGGCATTAAATGTTCATATCTTTTGAGAGAAGGATTTCTCGGTGCTACGTTATCCTGTCATTAGGCGCGGCAATATTTTACACGGAACGCGGCAATTTTTTTCCCGAAAAGATGGCTTATATAAGGAGAAGGTTAATGATATACTTTGAATTTACGAATGCTGAATAAAATTTGCATGGGACATTCCGGAATGTCACACGTTGTGAATAATTCTACGATTTACTTGCGGCGGGAGAAGTGGTTGATTCGATCGATCGGCGTCGCCGTATAATGAGAGAGGTCACGAGCCATCAGCCGGCATTACGAAATGAATGACGTTAATCATTATCCCGAGCGAATCCGAATTCCGCTGCATATTCCGCGAACGAAAAATGTTTGATCAAATTTGAATTTATTATGTGCGCGTGTGCCAGATAGAGGACAAGATTTCAACCACAATTTTATCTGACCCACATTCTTCAAGATTCTGGCTTTCCATTTCTCAGGAATCCGGGAGATAAATCACTTCTGCATCAAGTCCGGTCATAATAGCGAAATCAGATTCATAGCCATTTTTATGGCAATGGCAATATTAACTGAAAGTTTATATATATTGTTTTTTTATGTATATAATGTGGATTTATTAGTTTTGATAGAAGACCTATTAACGTCATTACGTAACACGATTTCTCGACTAGATCGCGATTAAAAGTGTATTACTCCCAGAAACAAAAGATAATACGTTTCACGCAACATTTTATTTTAAAATTTATATTCATATGGCGGATATTTCATACACAAGTTAGAGTATAGTCCTGTCACTTTTTTCCCGTAAGTTAACATCAATATCACTTGGTCCGTTTGCGATTGGATGGAAAACGATTGGACGTCGGCACGCTCTGGACACGATATCGCGCGGCAGAATTCGCGAATCAGCCGTACAGTGTGACGATACAGTGTGAAAGCAATCCGAAAGTGAGAGATTTATGGCTAAGGAACGGCCATGTAAGAGAGCGAATCTCGAGGAGCGGAGTGAGGATCGTGAGATCTATGAGACCTCCTACCGGTTCTCGCACTTTGTCTCGCGCAACGGATATAAACGCCACACTATGCTCTCGTGGACGCGGACAATGGGACACCCGCTAGTTCCCGCCGGGATCACCCACTCGCGCGAGAAGAAATCCTAGAAAATCGGGAACGCTCGTCCATCTGCGAACACCGCGGACGATTTTTCCACGATCACGCCGGATGTGACGCCGACTCGGAACGTCCTGTGTGAAAATATGACGTTGTAGAATCGCGAACATTGATTGCTGTTACCAACACCAAGTGCCGAGGAATTACACGGGATTTACAATTAAAATCGTTATTTAGTAATAAGTTTTTTAAGAAATTATGTCGCGATGAGTCTTAAGATTGTAAATTTTTTTACCACACGCGTACACAGTACAGTTACGGCAAAATATGTAAAATCTCCCGTCCAATCTCCCGTAGATATTTAACTTGAGTATACATCAGTCAAAATCGCTTAGACCGGAGTCTCTTCTCTCTCTCGTAAAATGTTTTTCTCAGGATGTCGTCCGACGTGTGCGCGTTCCGTTGCCGTGAAATATTAATCTTCGCGCTGAGGACCGGCGGAGGAGTACTAACAGGAACGCATGTAATATTTAATTATGTCACGAATGTCGTCGCCGCTGTAGGAAATGCAGATAAACTCACTGAGATTTCATTCTAAAATTTTCCACTCGCCGGGTTATCCGCGTTTTACGATAGTTCCGCGATAGTTCCTACTCGAGCCGTCTATTGACCGTCGATTTGCCTTAATATTTTCGATCTTATAATTTCTTTCGTCAAAAATTTGATCCCTTTGATGAAACAGAGACTCGATCTCGCGCGAGGCCCGTCTTGTCCTTTCGAACTCTCTCACAATCAGCCGAAACGACGTTCGAATTTCGAAGTGGTGCTAATTCTCGATCATCTCGCCAACGTATGCTAATTTGACCGGTGCTAACGTACACTTAGCTGCCGCTCGAATCGAACCGGAAGTGGATCACGCTTTTGGCAAACACTCGGCGGTCACGTGCACCCTCTCGTACCTAACCTTCTCTCATGGTAATCGCAGATAGGCGCGCGAGTTAAGTACCGTACCCATGGCCCGGTGTGCTTGAAACCGAGAACCTCCATTAGTCGCGATAGAGAGCCCATGTTAAGAGTGTTAATGTGACTCCTGAGGCTCGTCGAGCTTCGCTGGTTCTAGTCAGGGTCGATTTCGGGCGTGAACTGTTCTTCCGATTAGCAAGCAGAAGTTTCTGCTCTACTGTGGCGTACATTTCTGACTTGCCATACGACATGTATAAAGTTACATTAACCAAGAGTCGTTAAGCACACAACTAACCAATTGAACTCGAAACAGCGCACACGTGAAATTCCAAAATTCCAAAGTTTCTATAAAATTATCACGAACGGTTTTCCATAATTACCTGTACCTCTTATTAACGCTATCAATGAGACATTTATCAATATTTATCTTCGATAATTTTTAATATAAAGCGATTATTTAGAAAAAAAAAAACTGTCAATATAAGTTACGTCCGTATAAAAAAAATAATAAAATCAAGATCCTAAACGGAATGATATCGAAAGAATATTGAGCTACATGAAAGATTAAATATTCCAATGAATATTGATGATATTTGAAAGGAGGATTCTTGACGTAATACCGGATAACATTGAGGACGCGGTACGCGGGCGGGGGGTTTCAGCCGCTCGTTTCCGTAATACCGTTTTCAATTCTATATTTTAACGGGTAGCAGATGATCCGTTGGCAAACACCACCCGTATTCACGAGATTCGCGAGGTGGATGGACCGCGTCGCGCCGCTTCGTGTGTGTACCACGGCCTGTTGGCTATGTTTAAAGAAGTTATACTCGACGAGTCGAATCGAGTTATCGGGGCACCGAGACTAATCGATATTCCGCGGAGGAAACGAGCGAAGTGCATGCACGTCGGGACGTCGATTATTTGGATTACTCGGGCGTGTTCGACGAGTGGTTTCATCTTGAACTTCGTTCCTTCCTGGAAAAGTTCGTGCTGTTAGTAGCCCCGGCGTGGCGCGCGCGCGCGCGCGCGCGCGAGCGAGCGCGAGCGCGTAGAGCGGGGCACGGTCCAAGAGTATCAAAGGCGAAAGTTGGGCTATACTTACGGAATATCGCTTTTAACGCTGGCAGCCTTCGTAAATGTCGGGGCGGAGTTGCCAACTTGTACGACGGAATTCAGTTCATACCGGTAAATTATTCCGCCTTTTCACTAGACTTCCTCTCCTTTCGCGAACTTGCGCGCATTGTACCAGCGCTGCCGTAAACCGCTCCCTCTCCCCTCCTCCTCCCCCCTTCCCTCGGTTATGCGTACGATTTTATACATGTAAAATGCTACGTAAACCGCGGCTTGTTCTCGCTGAAGATTTGTAATTACGCCGCCGCGGTATATTTGACTCTTTCCCGGTATAGTCTTGTGTATTTTTTTTTTTTTTTATTAATTTTATAAACTTGCGTAACACTCGGGACGAGTGACGATATTATTATATATATCTCATAAAGTTTTACTTCGGAGGGGATCGTAGCTCGGGCGACCTTTTTCTCCTTTGGAAAGGTAGAAAGTATATCAGAGAGTACGAGCTCCCGTGGATCTCTCAGCCATCGGCAACGAACATTGACCATCGGAATTACCGGTGTTCGTCGCCGTCTCGTTTCCCTCGCACGCTCCACCGCTCTGGTCATGTCGCCTTAGTCTCGGCTCTCCCTCCATCCTCCAATTCTCGGTTTCGGGACGGCATTGAGATCCCCCCGGTTATCCGTGGTCCACGCCGTAGGATGTCCGCTCCGTTTTCTTCTACTCTCCTTTATCTTCCCCCTGACGTCTTCTCGCGACGTCTTTATCTGCTCCCGCCTTTCTTGCCTTAAACGCGTTCGACATAACTGCGCGTTTATTCTTCCGAGGCAAGATTTCGCCGCGATACGTAAACCGTTGTCGATTCAAAGGTGAATTCCCTCGGAGAAGAATAGAAGAATCGCAAAAGCTGTCACCGTTTTGATTCCGACCCTCTATACTTATTACGCTCCTATTCTCTACGCTACTCTCTACGCTCTCGCTTCTTCCTCTTTTTTCTCCCGATTCGCTCAGTGTGAAATCCCGTCTCGTTGCCTATCGAAAATGTTCTTCCTTCCCCCCTTTCTCCCTCCTCCCTCGCCTCTCCCCTTTTGCCGCTACTATCGACGGTGTGTTCATCGAATTTTCTTCCTCTCCGCTCTCTCCCAGGCGCATTCAATATGTTTCGTGCGCGTATGCAAGGAAATTTAAATATTTACTCTTTGTCATAAAGTTTGGTAGAGCGAGTTGAATGGGAATTCTGCATAGAGATTGCGCGATGCAAAGAGATAGATCGAGTTTGTCGGTCCGCGGAAACGACGATCTTCATATTGATCGCTACTTCATTCTTCTTCCTCCCACACTTCGCCACGGCGTATCGCTTTTAGTCTCGATTCCTCGTCTCTTTCCTGTTTCTCGTTTCCGGTCAGTCGCTGTTTCCCGCGGGAGTTCCGCTACCCGTGTCGTACTACGAGCGACATTTTTCTTTTACCTTCTTCGTCTTTTAACCCTTACCTTTATTTTCGTGTTAGTCTCGTTTGATACATTTCCCTTGACTCTCGTCAATTTGACACTATAATAGACTAAATATTTAAATGTATAAATAAATATTTAAGAGATATATTTAGTTTTTAATAGTTCCTTTCTAATAACAATTTTGTTTCTCTTTTAAGTTTCTTATTTTATTTTATTTTTTTTCTCATTTTTCATTACCTATTCTCCTTGCTCTCTGTCGCTGTGTTGGAATTCCGTTTTTCATTTTCTTTCAGTTTTAAGCTTCACCTTTAGCCTGCTGCTATTTTTGTTTCGTACTCTTGCGACTCCCCACTGTCTCTTGGTACCCAAACGATGTCCTTACAGCTACTCGCCGTGAGAAACGATCCTCTAACGTAATTTTTCACGGCAAGCGCCGCGACGATTGTCGCAAAAAGAGAGGAAATGTCGATCGGAATTGTCGACGGCGACCTGAGGAAATGAGGAGAATTTCGTGTTTTTCGTAGGAAACTGCTGCTCTCGTCTCGATTCCTATTCTCTATTCCCTTCCACGCTCAGCTACTCCCGAGTCGTATCGCTTTAGTCTCATGTCTTCTTTTCTCTTATTTCTTGCTTCCGGTCAGCGCCGGATCCCGCGGGAGTTCAGGTACTCGTGATGCGTTGAGGGATATATCCGCGCTTTACTCCTCCCACTTCTTTTAATCTTCGTCTTTAAACGTCGTTGTTGCTGCAGTGTTCTTTTAATTTCACATTATTTTTTTTTTTTTTTTTTTTTTTTTATGTACCAACAGTGTCTTTTCTGTTAATTTCTCGATTAAAGATTATCTATGTTTTCTCTATAATTATCGGAAATGTGTCAAGCCAACATTGATTGCCGCAATATTGATTGCATCTTGGATATCGCTTGGAATATCGCGTGCAAATATAATCAATGTTACGTTTCTAATAATCGCAAGCAGCATAGAAAAATGTTCAATCTGGGCGCTTCAGGCAGATTTATGAAAATTATTCTTCAATTTCGTGACAAGTGCCGTGACGATTGCAGCAACAAAAAGAGATGTTGATCAGAAAATTCCTCTCCTTCCCGTTGACAATGGGAAGGAGAGGAATTTTGCATTTTTCCCTGCAACATCTGCTCTCTCCCGTCTCGATTCTTGCCCTTCTCTCAGCCACGCTCGGCTACTCTCTCTCGTCGTATCGCTTTAGTCTCGCTTCGCCTTTTCTCTTCTATTTCTGGTTTTCGGTCAGCGTCAGATCCCGCGGGAGCCCAGGTACTCGTGGTCCGTCGAAGGATGCTTCTCGCTTCTCTTTCCCAGTCCTCCCTCCGGTCACCGTCTCCACCTTCCATCTCAATGTCTCCTCCGTCTTTCACCCTCTTGTCTCTCCCCCTCCCCTTCTCCTTCTTTACCTTCATACTTCACAGGATAACGTCGGGCGACGATGGCATTCCCGAGTCCAAGACCGTTCGTTCGAGTTCGTCGAAATCCTTAAGGACATCGTTGACCTCCTTTCCTCGACCGTTCCGCAGCTTCCACGTTTTCAGGCTGTGCAACCCTCCTCTCCTCCCTCCCTCCGTCTTAGCCATTGACCCTTCCACCTCCTGCTATCGGTCTACCCCGGGGCTGTTCCTCTTAACCGATCTGTGCAGATTCAATCTGAGGTACAGAAGATCCTGTCGTCGCCGTTATCATTGTCGACGTCGTCGAATGTCGTCGTCGTCGTCGTCATCGTTTGCCAGGGATTTGAGTAATCTAAGACTTGATTCTCAACGGGAACCGCCACATCGATGTTCTGTCAGACTCCATCAACATATCCGACATTGTCTTGCGATTCAGCAAGGTGTCGCGAAGCCGGAAGTAATCGAGGAAAAAGATTATTCGAGTGAAATATCTACTTCAAATCAACCAAATTTCTTATTTTTCCTATCGTTTCGTTGAAGGATATCGAATGAAGTCAAATTCTCCGATCTCGAGGGTCACCTAATTTAATTTTACATTTAGCACGGAGGCAAAATAGATTTGCATCTAAAATTAATAAAAAAATTAGTGCGAATTATCGACGAAATGTTTTAAAAAGCCAAACGTATTTTGCCTTCATTAAAATGTTACGTACGTGCAAAAACAGAGATTTTTAAAAAGATTTTTTGAATGCTGTAATAATGTTCTTATCACGATAATTTAACGTAGAAAGTAACTAAAAGTCTTTAATTTTATGTAGTTTTTTATTAGCTACTCTGTCTCTCTCTCTCTTTATCTCCGGTAAAACCTAATAATTAGGTGACAGCACAAGAATACGGCAATTATCTCATGAAGTTAATCCAATATTGAATAGAGGAGAAACATCGAGCTGCCTTTAATCTTGTAAATAATTTATGATCAACGCGACTTTAATAAGATCTAACAAGCTGCAAAAACTGGGTTATTCTATATAAACACTTCAATTACGTCATTTGAATATTTACCCCTTGCTACTTTGATCAATATACTTCATGACACGAATAATTACCTATTAATCGTTAAAATGCATTTAATGGATGTAGCTCGCGGAACACGGAGCTAATTAAATCGCGCCGGGGCCTTCATCCGAGAACGCTAAATCAATCATGAAGTTGCTGTCGCTGCAGCCATCTCTCTATTTATGCCTGTCTGATATTTAAAAAAGATTGACGATTAAAAAAAAAAAGAACAAGAATAAAAAAAAAACAAAAAATTGTACAATATACCGCCGTAACCGGTGTTTTCGAGGAGGGAGGATTGTTATATTTCTCTTATCGAATTTCAGGATCGCGACGCTCATTTATCTTACGCGGGCCACTCCGTCATCAACGACGTTATCGCCAACGGGTAATTTAACTATACGAATCGATTCCCATACCGCGAGAGCATCGTAAACAGGACGTCGATTGGATTTCGATAAATCCGCTTAATGAGTAAGTTCAATAAGTCAAATCACGCCGGCGTGTCTCCGCTGAAATCGTTTGTTACACAATGCGGCTAGCTGCACCTGTGCCATATACAAATATTACTTTTATTGTTTCGCGCGACTGTTTACTCCGCCCGCGCGTGAAATAATACACGGCGGATAGCTCTCGCACGCTAGAATATATATTTTAGCGCTCTTCGATTAGCAGTCAACGCAACGTGTAGTTGTGTGCGCAGCTTTATGAACGACGATACGCGCACAAAGATTATACTCGCACAAATGGATGTTGAGTTAAGCAGCGTTATTTTCGAAAACCTCCATTCTTTTTCATTTTCTTTTTTTTATCGTTGTGTTTACATCCATCTTTATAAACTTTATATAACGTTTCCCCTCCCCCCCGCCCCTCCAAAAAAAGAGCTGAGTTATCCTTTGTAATTCGCATACAACGGCACGATCATAATGCGATATCGTTCAGGGTTGATGGTTTAAACCCTTGAAGCCCAACGATGAGCACAATGGAGCCCCAACGTTTCAGAAATGCTCGCATGACGAGACGCCACCGCTCGCACGCCACGTTTGCCCGTGAACAAATCTTCATTGTCCGGTCTAACGAGTGTAACTTCCGAAAACAATGCCTTGGCGAACGATGGTGGAGAGATAGGTTCCTCGGACTCGCATTGCTATTCTACCGAGCTATCCAATCGCCAGCTATCCTTTATCAGGAATCTCTGATTAGACCGTTCAAAAACGTTTTCTTCGATCTGGCGATTCATCGAAGAGTTCATTGATGTGATACAAGACATGTACGGATGTGAAAATCAACGAAATCGTTTTTTTTTTGTGGCATTGTATTTTTCTCTCTTTATATATTGCTCATCTGAACGATAATTTGAATTTTTTGCAAAAAAAAAAAACAGTTCTTGGGAGTTTTTATTATTGCTAGAGTGGCATATGAGCTTTTAAAACTTGTCTTTTAATTTTACATCCAAAATGTTATGAGTCTGAAAGACTGCTTTTAAAGGTTCATTTTGGTATTAAATAAGAATTTAGTATACTGAATGAAAAGAGAAGACATTTTTAATAATACGTTTTTACTCTTCAATTATATTAAAGTCGCATTTGAAAGCAATAAAATATAAAATATTAATTTAAATATATTTAAAATATTCAAATACATTGTTTGGAATTGTGGAATTTTTATTTCTTGAGTCATCGTAGCAAACGAATGTTATTATTTCCGCTTCTTTTACTCTTACGTTCTGCCGTCTCACACAATAAAAATTGTTGGCTGAATTTTGCAAAATCTTCGCTTCTTTTAACTTATCATTAGTTTAACAAATGTCCCCGCGCAGATAATTAAACAAACTGTTACACGCCGCATCTTGCAAAACGTAAAACACGCGCGAATTCCCGACTGACTCGGAAAGGGAAATTCTACTTGTCTGACGGGACTGGCGACATGGCCGCCGAGGTTGACAAAGCCCTGACCATTTCTTCGTGGCTTCTCGTCTTCGGAACGACGACATGTCACCGCCACCGTGAAAATGCGGTTCGTTACATCCCCCGGGGAAGGGGAGCCACCGCGAGGCCGGGTTGCTCGGTTGAACTGAGGGAAGAAGGGCCGCTAGAAGGAATGGAAGCCGCTTCCAGGGCGCTGACAAATTGGTGCGACGTTGTTGACGAACGGCGGGAGAACGGGAAGCCGGTGTGTCTCCGGTCCGAATGAAACCGAGACAAAGTCGTGTTCTTGTGGCCTTTTCTTTTTTTCCGCCCTCCCGCCGGTAATGCCATTTTCAGCCATTTAAATAGCGAAAGACTCTCCTCCACTGTCCTTTCCAGCCGCGCGATTAATCGCCTCGTCCGCCTTTGGGCGAGACGCGCGAAGAAACGAATATGACAGCGAATACTTATACGGCAATGATCTAAACGTTTCTACCAATTTATTAAATCTACGTGCGCCGCTTGATAAACCACCGTCCGGAATAGCAGTCTTAATTGCGTCACGCCACACCGCGCGATAGTAACGTTGCCCGTGTAATCATTCGCCGTGTGCGATACAGCGATCGTGACTCACCGACGACACGTTACACCGCACGTGTGTGCCCCGCGTTGCATTAGGCATCACATCGCCGCGCGGACGATGGCGTGCCGTGCAGGCCACATAAATATCTCGCTAATTGTCCGCCGTGAAATAAATCCCGCTATGTGGGAACATTGCCTAATACTTGCACGCATACACACATACACACACGCGCGCACGCGTGCGCGTGCACTCGCTCCTCCTCGCCGCCCCTCCGCCGTGAATCCCGAACTCGGCGCATATGACCCCGCGCGCGCGGCGGGATGTAATCCAGATGCATCGTGTTACCGTGGGGGGAGTACGCGGGGTAGTTACATACGCGGCTGCTACATCGCGCGAGACATATGCATACCCGTTGTAAATTTGACCGGCACACGCACGGTATACGGTTTCGCGCGTCTTCGGCTTCCGGCCTCGCCGCAAACCTCGCGAACGTTTGTCGAGCGTTACGCGCGTCGCATAAATCGGAGGAAGCTGCCCCGTACGCGTCAGACGCAAACTCATTGCCGAGACCCGAATCCGCCCGCGTAATTCCGCGTATTTCCGCGGCCATCAGCGACCGTATCTCCCCCCCGGGGAAAGGATAATGGACGCCTCACCGTAAAATGCGCGCGGCGGCCGTAATTCGAGCGTGGGATAAAATTTCCACGTGCCATAAGGCACACCGTCCGGAAACATCGTTTCCGCTCTGTGTAATTGAGCCTTAGGCGCGCGATGCGGCCGCGGTCCGCATGGATCCGTGCACGGATTCCAAACGCGGAAACGTGACGATCGAGGAGAAACGGATGGACCGAAGAGACGGGGCGAGACGGGGAGTCGGTTGAGTAACCGCCAGAATGAAATTGTCAGCGGAATGAGCGTGGTAGTAGCTATGATAATCGATTTTTCCATCGATTTTGCGGGAAACCGACCGCGCGGAGATGCGACGTCGATGCTGATTCATTTCTATACTCCTCGGCAACGTACCGAAGATTTGTTGCGCTCTATATTGCCGCGCGCAAATTGTATCGCCATAGCCAGCAATTAATTAATTGCTTCCTTGAAAATGTGCACAAGGGGCTTTAAATGGAACTTTCGAGCTTTCATGCGACTGACGACTCTTCCCTTCACTTTAACGTTAAATGTTAACTTCATTTTCTCATAATCGCTATTCAGCGAAATTGTATGTTGAATAAGCGGTAGCGTAAAGTTAATTACAAATTCTTTCAGGTATGCATATAAGCTTGAAAGTTCCCAGCCAGAAAGTCATCTGTCGTTTAATGAAATTGTGCTACAGTAGGCAATTATGGAAAATATAAATGCTTTCGTTATACGCAATAAATGCTACAGAAATAATTTCTCGCTGTATTTTATATATTTATTAAGCTTACCAAGATCTTTTGAAAAACATTTTTTAAACAAGTTTACACGACATCTCGGAAGATATATGTCAGATGGCTACAAGATGGCTTCCGAAATGTCTTTTTAAATAAAGATATTTCTTAAATAGATTCTAATATTAGACTTTTATCGAATATTAGATATTTTTATTACTAGCGCATATAGAGGAAAAACGAAAATATTTTTCTAATATAATTTAAACTCAATCTATCAGTTGTAACTAATAAAGATTTAATTGGCTATAGAATGTCTTAAATCCGAAAAAAGATTGTCTGAGATTTTCCTGCTTTTTAAGACAATTCGTTAAAAATTCGTTAAAGATAAAGTGAAAGTTTTTTAAATATATCTCACAAATGAATATATATTTATTGTGCAAAGTCCTTTATATTTTCCATTCATAAAAGTTTATAAATAAATAAAATAAGATTAAGCACCACTCGAATTATAATAATTATGAAAAATTTTTAAAGAAATTATAAGGACTCTAAAAAATAAATAATTTATATTCCATAAAATTTTCAAATTTTATTTTCGAAGATTACAAACAAATTATAATTGATACAAAATTCTACTTTTATGAAGCTATTAAAACAAATATCCGTCTTTATAAAAAAATTGCACTTAACGAAATTGTGTTTAATGCTGAATAAGATTAATCGTGATTAAATAAAGTCAATGTGATGTTTAGAGTGGATGGATTCACCGTCGTAAAAAATTCAATCGCTAAACTATTATAAAAATAATATAGTAATATAAAAATAACTAATATAAAAATAAAATATTAGAAAACGAAAAATTCTGCTTTTCGATAAAATCTCTGATTCAAAGCAAAACAAATTATCTGAAAATTCTAGATTTTTTTTTCAAATAGCAGATATTTTCAAAATGATCCCAGAAACTCACTGGCAGGTTCACGTATAAATACACAGATCAGTCTTATGATACGCGTACAATTTGGCGCAAAACAGCGTCATATCTCTTGAAAGTATTGCGTAATCGTGCTTTATTTATCGAACAAGTGAGTAGTCGGAGCGATATCGACGTTGTACTCGATAAAACGTTTCCCCGTAGTTTAAGAGGGTGGAAAAGTTTGACGTTATTTAACATCTGATATTACGTTGGACTGCCGGTCGGAAAAGTAGAACGACCCGGATGCACAAAGTAGTCCTACGACGCCTGTCGTCTTTTATATTAAACCCGACGATATTGAACGCGCGCGCGGGAGACTCTTTCCTTAAAGACCGAGTTTCGCTCTTATCACCCGCCGAAATCTCGTCTGAAAAGAAATGACGTGGGCTGACGGAAGAGTTAGAGCCGACGCGGTCTTTTCATCGTTCGGAATGACAAAGAGGACGCCGCCATCCGTTACGGGGAAAACTTCTTCGCGTGACAAGAAAAAACGTCGCCCGATCTGCGTACACGTGATCGGTGACGGCTTTCTGACAAATCCCGTTTGCAGTTCTGAAACGGACCATCAACCCTAAATACCTTCCCCGAAGTGAAATTGATAGTTTCTGCCTCGCAAAGTTGTGAACATTTATACGCATAAATAACTTCCATCTATTAAAGTAGAAACTTTCGCAGATTAGTTGAATATTTGACATTCCCGATAAAGTCCCGAGAATATCAATGCCATTATCAGATGTATACTACGACGTTTCGCAAGCGTTCGTCATTGTGGCAGGAAGAAAATGGGACGAGGGAAAGGGGGACGAAAGATGAATCGAACGGAGGGTAGACAGGGCGAAGGGCGCGTATGATTATGTCGGTCGGTATCGAAAAGGTTGACCTAAATGCACAAAGACGAGAACAAGTTACGTATGCGCTGCATCGATATGTCAATATATCGGATCCGGTCGGCTTTTCAAGAGGAATGAAGAGGTCGGGTGATCTAGGGCTCTCGTGCTCTTGTATCACCGAAGCGCGTCGAAGCTCGCGATAGGCTAACAAAAAGCCATTGTTACTTGTCGACTAAGTTTTCCCTCCACTCTCTCTTAGACGATATACGCATCTTTTCTCTTTTCCTCTTTTTCTTTTTTAGGCCGACATCGTGACATGAATGCCTGTCTTTGTATCGAACTTTGACTGATCAATCTAACGCGGTTTCATTTCCGGGTAATACCGAGTTGAGGACTACGAGTTATTATCAATCGAGATCAAACCTGTTCATCTCACGATTAGATATAGAAAAAAAAAATCTCTAATGTAGGAGCCTTAATTTGTAATTGTCTCGATTGTCTTATAAATGACCAGGTTATATATATTTAAGACTCGGTTGTCTCTCTGCAGCCATATTGAATTATGACGTCAGAAGCGAGAAATGACAAAAGTTTGCGTATAGCTTTAGCTTGTACTTTTCCCTAAAAAACATGATATTTTCGTATTCTTAAAACTTGTAAGAAATATCAAAAAGTAAGATGTCTGTCCAGATATCCAGAAATTATCAAATCACTAGATCTAGCTGAGCAGTGACCATTATTTCAAGAATTATTTTACACTTTTACGTGATTTATTGGACAGATATCTTTTTGGTATTTTTTACAAGTTTTAAGAAAATATGTTTTTAAGGAAAAAGTACAAGATAAAGATATACGACGCAAGAAACTTTTTACATTCCTCGTCTCTGACGTCACACAACCCATGTCACGCCGCGAGAAAACCGAATCTTAAATGTACTCGGTAGAATAGATATTTATTGTTTGTGTTCTGTATTCGTTGATATTCTTTGTTATGCTGAATTCAAATCGAGATGATCTCAGCGGACACAATCAGTCTTGTCTTGTCCTGTCGCTCGAACGAAAGGAAAAACAAACGTCGCGCGTTCCGAAGATTGTATTATAACGAGAGCTCTACAATATTTGTAGGAAATTCGGAAAAATGAACAAAGCGACGAGATTCGTACTCGGGATTCTTTCATGACATCCAATCTGTACGACCGCAAAAGCTTCGCTGTTACAACAATCTCCGAATCCTACCACAATTTAAGCCTTACGGCATTTTTTATTCCTATAATATCCGCGCATTACCCGCATCTTTGTAATTTTTCTCAATGAAGTAATTATCCAAGAGAATCTATACTAATATGAAAATATCAATAATTTCCACAATTAACATTGCCGCGCGAATTAATCATTCGTCATTCCCACGGTGCGGCTTTTCCGAGACGTCGGCTATTAAATTTTATTGCCGACGGCTAAGCGGTCCCATATCTCGAGGTATCGTATTGCGGCTGGCGGAAGAGGCGCGAGAAGAGTAACGCGTAAATCACATCTTACAAATCGGTCCCGGATATGGATATTATTAAGTGGAAGTGACGGCTGGATATGTCGTCGTCTATGTGTACGCAGGTGTGTGTCGACGCGCGCCCGACACACACACACACACACACACACACACACACACACACACACACACACACACACACACACACACTCGTTCGAGCATCGTAACATCGTGATACGTCGCAAACGGTACATATTGCATGTACTGCAAGCCGGTATTATGGGCTTGTGTGCTTCTTGCGGTACCCGGGCGTCCCGCGTGAATACGTGAAAGTCTAATGCCGCATACTGGCGGGCCGCATTGTGCGCGCGGATGCATACACAGTGTCGGGGAGAAACCCCCCCCCCCCCCCCCGGCACAGGTAAACCGCCGGTACACTTGTGCCGGAGCGAAGATGCACAGTCGCTACTGTCACGCGGCTTTCCTTTACAACGACGAGTAAAGCACTTCAGAAATGTGTTTATGGTGACAAATGCGTAACGATATTTCGCAACGAGATACGGCTTACAGAAAAGCGCCGGTTCTCGACTCTCGAGTGTGGCGGAAGAGAGGGAGGGAGGGAGGGAGAGAAGGGTAGGGGGAGAGACGTCACGTGCGAAATCGTTTGCGGGCAAAGTGTCGCGGAATAGCGTTGAAATTGCTACGTAATTGTAACCCTCTCCCCGGAAACGCGAAGTATGGATCGAGGGGAGAACGACTTTTTCTGAAAGGACTATTTATAGAAGGACTATTTGAGGACTTTAATGTCTGATTTTACAAACTTGTTGACGTGGATTTTTCATCTGCGTCGTATTCCCGGCGAGGGCGCTCCTTCCTTGGATTAGACGATACGCTGAACTTTAATGCAGATTGACGTACTATCTCGCGCGTGCACTTTCGCGATGCTGCGTTTCGGTGATTTTATTTTTCGCCCGGATTGCGTTCGAGATTTACAAACTTTTACACAATATGTAAATTTATGCATATTATTTGTCTAGAGTGCAGCCACTTTGCATTTTGTTTTTGCCTGTCAAAATTTGATGCATGCTGTGTCTTTTCCTTCTCGGCTCTAATGGTATTACACAAATATCTCCTGACACCTTTTTCTTACATAAAAGAGATATTTTCATTTGAACTTGGAGAACGATTTTCTATCAATCGGTATAAAGTTGGAGATGAGGAATGTAAGGAGGAGAGAGAAAGAGAATATAAAACGATTTTTGTAGACAAATGATATTTTATTTATTTGTAATTGCGATTACAAGCTTGATTATTGCGTTAACGAATGCAATGGTAATAAGAATAATAAATATTGGTTGAAAAAATAAATGAATTTCTATGAAAATCGCAATAAATTTCATCGCGCAAACATATCTGTCCGTTATTTGCTAATTTATACGCTTGAACATTTAATTTTTAGTATTTATGAAATTTCACTTCGATTCGATAATGATGAATGACTCATCATCGAAATATTGTTTCATTGGCTCGGAATATAATTTTTGAAAAAAACAGTATCGACTTTCCGTTTCTCATATAATCGGCGATTTCCGCTATCTCCTCGTCGGGGGTGCTCATCTTTTGAATTTATCCTATCGAGATCCCGCAAGAGATAGTGACAACGCCCCCGACGGTTTCTCATCTCAGCGGAATGCCTACTATCGATTATATCACGCACATTATATCGTGTATATAAAACCGCAAAACCGCGGAAGGAGAATCGAGGGGGATGGAGAGGAGGGGGAGGGAGAGGCTTCGACTCTCGCGGTGTCACGGGAGACTTCGTGACGAGAAGCTATTCCTGGAGTATTTTAGGGTTACAAGTTCGTTAGATTGCGGAGATAGGCCTCCGCGGGCTTATTTATGGATCGAATTCGCGAGATTTCCGGGAAAGCTCGTTTTCCTCCCTCCGCCGCACGCTACGCCGCCGCCGGTTCTCTTCCCCCCTCCCTCCGGGTGTTCCGTAGTCACGGCGTGCCGCCCCGTCCATTATGATACGACTGTTCGATCGAGCACGGGGACGTGATATCACTGACTAACGAATCCAGACTTCAGAAATCGGATTTAGAAGTTGCCCGTGGGCCGCATTAAGTACATAAATCACGAGCGCGTTCCGGATTTCTCTCGGCTGATGAGTGGACCGCACTGGTTCGGTCAGAATCACGGAAGCCAATCTCGGGTAAAATATGTATTAAATCTGCCACACTGTGTGTGTGACGCCACTCTCCGAACAACACTTGACGCATTTAATATTCACGCTCGAGTTAGGTATACCATCCATCCATATTTCATCGTCGCTCGGCGATAAACGTGCGCTCGTTTGTGATGCGTCTGCTGCTAAATCGGGCGCGCGCGGCGTACGCAAGTAATACCCTGCCTTGTTGTGCGAAACGACGCTGCCGGAGATCGGGAGAACGAATTTCGTAATCGGATCGCGCTGACGATTGACAAGACGTTTGACGACGCCGGCCGACGAGATGCATTCGGGATGACGCCGCCGCCGCCGCCGCCGCCGCCGCCGCCGTTGCAGTTCTCTCGTGGCGAGAGGTTGCCACGTCACGAGAGGAACTCGTCTCGCCGGTTATGACACGAGACTCTCTCGCTATGGCTGTATCGTATCAAGCAGCAAACCAATCAAGTTGCCACAATAGGGCCGACGACGTAGGCGACGACGGCGACGGTGGCTGCCTCCGATACCGACATGGAATTTTCCTCGGGGTTGCTTCAGACGATCCTCGTCTGTTCGGGTACACGCGGGGGTAGTGGTGTAACGCGCGTTCCACCGAGCCGAGCTGGAAGCTTGCGGCAGATTTTCACTAACAATAACCGTCACCCTTCTCGTTGGTAGCGACAACGAAGAAGCGAGGTGCTACCGTGGCGAGGACTTTACAGCGGGGGATGGAGGGGGCAAATGAAGGCATCGATTCGTCATTTGTCTCGCTCTCTCTCGTCGAGCGACGTCGCCTCCTCTCACCCGCTTTTCGTCTTATGTTTCTCTACACTATTTACCCGGAATTTGCGTTGCGAACTAGTAGCCATTCTCCTCCTCTTCCTCCTCTTCTTCCTTCTCCTTCGATGATCGGCGCTCAACGTTGCGGCGTCACAAAGGTGCCACAATATCGGCTTGAGGAAACGTTTGGATTTCCGACACCTGACGGCTTGAACCGTTCAATAATAGGGGAAGGATATCGACATCACCTTTCGCGAATATAATTACACGGAATATTCGGTATTGGCTAATCGAAGCTATTCCGTTTTTATCAATCCCATTACGGATCCGCAAGATGAATTAATTCGCTTAATTCATAAGAAAATTTTATGATAGACAGGATAGAAAACGCTTCACTTGAAAATTATCTCATGACGCCGCGTTAGCGCCTGTTGGAAACGTAACACCGTGAAATAATTTTGGAGGGAAACATCTTCAGCATATCGGACTTACAAGTGTACGGCGTTGTTGAAGCGTACGCGAAGGTTATTAACGGAATCACGATGATTGTCACGGAACGTTCGAGCGCGGATTAGCCTTCACGTCAGGCACGCAGCGCGGATCGGACAGAAAAGTCAAGGGACTCTCGTTATCGCGGTCGTTACCAAGATAATATCGTCGTTGTAGCACGACGGCGGGCGCACAGTGCGCCCGCGACACTCGCTAAGCAAGCCAGCATGCAACGCCGGCTACGTGGTTACACAATGGTGACCTGGCTGTAAACCCGCTAACGAGGACGTACTTCGACACCTGGCAGTAGTTTACTTTGTCAGTACGCCCTTGGACTGTATAAGCGAGGAATAACGAGGGATAACTATTATTAGATGTAGTTGCTCCGACTATCGCGTTGACGGTAACGCCTCGCGTTCCCGGCGCTTGTACGAATTCGGCCCATAGTACGTTTCAAGTTGCAGCGATTGTGCTCCCGAATCGACATCGCGGGGCATTTGCTCGCTGCCACATTTCGCATAACGATATTTATCATGCAGAAATAATATTCCCTTCGTCTAGAAATCGATAACATGTTCTCTTCGCATTTTTTTTTTTTTTTTTTTTTTTTTTTTTTTTTTTTTTTTTTTTTGAGAATTCGACACAAACGTCTTGATGGTTGCGTTAGAGATAAGACTCCTTTAGTGATGTCACGTGACGTTAATAGTAAAGACCTGGCGATCTGCTTGTATCTGAAAAATCATAGAATTAAAATTTTTTTTTTTATTATCATCGATACGTTATGATCGTATTTCTCATTCGCGCGTTCGAATCTCCGTTTGCCGGAATAAATAACTCGTTTGTTTGAATAACTCGGCACAAAAGAGGGATGCGTCCATGAGCTAAACGCGGTGTGCATGAGTATTCACGTCGATAAAGCGCAACGACTCGCATGCGCCGCATGTTTTGAAAGCGTTGTCGCCACAATCGCGGTTAATTACTACCATATTCATGTACACGATACATGTTTCTTAGTCACGAGGCTGGGCTGCACGGGGTGCCTGCTAATCCGACACGCAGATGCGGCCGTGATTCGTTAGTTGTTCCGAACACGTACATTGAATTAATACTGAGCTTAATTAAATCGCCGATATAAACAATCATCGCTGCATTTTCAGTTGCAACGTCGTGCGCCACCTCGTCGCCGTCCGGATTTCCGCGGGGGAAATAGCGAGGAAAAAATTCCTCATGTTTTTCCTCTGTGCGCGATACGACAAGAGTGATGCATCGGATACGTCAAAAGCTCTCCTCTTTTTCAAACGGATTTGGGAGCTGTGTTTTTCGCAGCGATTATTAGTAGCTTGCCACTTGTCGCAGAATTTTAATTTACAACGTACTTTGATCGCAGTTAAAAGAGACCCGTTAATATTGGATGAAAGATGAAAATTTACCTTATTTTAACTGTTAAAGTCTATTCTCCGATTTTCGCAATTTTTATTATGAATTATATTGTTATGAATTTAAGCATTGAGCATGATTATTTTTCCCGGCAGAGGAAGCTTCGCGCGGTAACTCTGATATTAAAAATAATTCAGCGCAAAATATTCAGGAGAACATAACAACGTTGAGCTCATGTAACAAGGATACGCACATAGGACTTTTTCAAGACGGGGGATCGACGTAAAGAGAAAATGAGAGAGGATGTGCTTTCCCTTGTAGCTTTTTCATAAAACGGAAAATGAGGTGACTCTGACATTTCCGATACATCTGACTTGCCGGTATCGCAAACACAATACTAACGTTTGACCGTGAAATATAATATCGGTATCGGAGAGAGAAAGCGAATCAACGTTCCCTTTCAGCTGATCATAAATCCAGGTGGAGTCGGACGAGCTCGGAATACCTTTTTCGCGGCGAGAGAGAAAGCATCGTCGAGACGTGATGTATCGCAATTTGATACGCGATTTAGCGGAAGGCCGTAATCGTAAAGAGCAATATCGGGGGTGTCAATTAACGACGGGGGGAGGATGCAAGCTACGCTCGTCGCGTAATTGCTTGCAACCTGTACGCGCGCACCACAATTGGCCGCCGTCGCCTAAGTACAATATCGTTAAGTACTTCGTGTCTCGTCTTAATTGACACTTTAATTGGTTCTCAAGACGTAATTGCCGTCGAACGTAATTGATGTTTACGCTTGTAAACATCAGTCGGACGGCGGGCCAGCTCCCTTCGATTTCCGTCGGAACTTAAGATCTTGTTCCAATTAATTAATTCCAATTAACTTGATAGAGTCGCCGTCGACGGACGTCTCCACGGAGAGTATCTGCAGAGAGCTCGTATCTCCACGTGAAAAATCCGACGCGTCATTGATCCTCGTAAGTTTTTCCTCACTTACCGTCCCGCGAGCCGTCCATTACTGTCATTTGTCATGTCTGAAAAGGTTATACCTATAATGTGTTCCGAGATAAGAGCGGCGACCTATTTCTCCCCCTCCCCTCTCCTCCCCCCCACCCCCGCCTCCCCTTTTCACACGTGTGTGTTTCGTGAAATATAGTTCTATATGTAGAGGTTTGCATTTACTTTTTGAATATAATCTAAGGTGCAAAATGTGCCCCAGGTGCACTGTGTCGTGCATATGCACTTATTCGAGGTGCGCTATCAGTAATGCTGTGCAATCTCCATGGTGCAATATATTTCTTGCGACAGTTCCCGCGATTGTTCTGAATTCGCCTGGATGTTTGCCTTCTGATTATTAAAGCGTAAAATCTCGGATAATAGGTTTTTGTCTAATCTCCGCCGAGGATTTCCGCCGAGTAAACCGTCAAGAAAGAACATCAACGACGAGCTGCGATACGTTGAATAAGCGCGTAGAAAATATATTAAGATTATTTAATTTAATAACGTAACTGTTATTGGCTAATGATTATTATTGAAAAGAACAATTTTGTTGAGTATAAATCTGAAAAATAATTTTGTTGGCCCATCAAAATAAATACTTGAAGGTATTCAAATTTGTTGTATTGAAATATGAAAAGATTTTACAATATTATAATCATGTTTAATCATCCTACATAATATTATAGTTTTGTCGCCCCAATAAAATTATATTATTCTTCAAGTCTGTATTCGGCCAAATTTTTGGAATTTCCTACGGTGAAATTCTTTCCATATGTATTTTTAAAGCGTACGGAATAAAAGCGTTTGTTCGACGGTTTATCAGCGGTCTCGGGATGCGGTGTCGTTTGCGCAATGTCTGCCGGATTTAATCTTCGACAATATGACTTCTCCTCTCTCGTACGACTAGGAACAGGTATGACGTACAATTCGTTCATCATGTACGAGTACGAAATACGACGGCCGAGTTACACAGTCGATACCGTATCTATGACATAACAATTTTAGAATCGACATTATTGCTGACTACCAAAACAATGACAAGAGTTATTTTCTGTCTGACAGGTGTCGGTAAAATGTCGATCGCGTTTTGTTTCTCTCTCTCTCTCTCTCTCTCTCCCTCTCTCTCCCTCTCCCACTTTATTCTTTTCTCTCTCTTTCTCTCTCTTTTTTTAATATCGTTTGCTACGAGAGCACGGGCAATTGGACGGACACAATATGTAACATGGCAGATCGTGAACCGAATATGTCTGCAGGGATGGGCGATGCCGGCGTTATCTCGCATACCAAAAAGATGTAATGGAAGAATTATGATGTCGTAAAAAAAATCGACGATCGTCTATCTTTTCGCAAAACGGTCCGACGGAAATTAAAAATACGAATACACACGTACCGCTGGTATACTCTTGTAACAAAAAAAAAAAAAAAAAATAGAATGAAAGACGCAGCGTAACTTTCCTTAATTCGTTCGAAATTTTATGACAAAGATCCGAAGATGGAGATTGGAATGCATTTACCGATTTGTATGCAGATTGTAGCAAGTCTAACCAGCGAGGTTTCCGTTCAGTTGAACCGTCACGTCATCGGCGGACACGTAAGAGACGTGGCGCGCGTCGTAAATGCCGGCGCGATATAGAAAATTTTATCTGTGGCAGGTATCAATTATCGCGCTTCTCCTCTTGACGTAGCACGCGGCCGGCGTGTTTAGCTCGGCGTTTAACTCGTTCGCGGCTTAACGGCTTCCGCGACTGATTTCGCCCTCTTAGCCGCGGTACGGAACTCGTAAAACCAGTCATATCGGTCGTCGTAAAAGCCACGGTCGAACGTCGGACCGGCCCGGAAGAGGGCAATTACAGTTACCGGGGCGGTCGCGCAAACGAGAGCCGCAGGGTGGTCCCTATTTTCGTCCCTTGTCTCGCGCGCGCGTTCGAGAGGAGAGAACGGAGAACGGTCGATCGGGATTGAGAAGGACCGATTGGCTCGTCCCGTATCCTGTATCGAATAAACCAGGCTTCCCGCCACGGTTCTATCGCGGTTTTTTTATTATCCGCCGTGTAACCGTCATCCTTACGTTCTCCGTCGATACGTACGACGCGTGTCGATAGACCTTTATGATACGTTTCATTCATCGTTCTTTTTCCTCTTTTTTTTTTTTTTTCCTTTCTTTCCTTCCTCCCTTTATCTTTTTCCGCAGCAGGAAGTGTCGCGTTGGCAATTATAACTCCCGGACCGCCTCGAGTCTCTATTTTCAAGACGAAGCTCGCGTTACCATCATCCAGCAAATTTCTCTCCTCTTTCCTCGGTATATAATACTTAGGTTACATTCGGTATTTTATTTCTTTTGCGCTGTCACTCCCGCGTAAAATAGAAAACGACGCGTAGGAGTCGAGATGAAACGGGAAGAAAAATAAAAGCTGCGAATGGGGGAACATTCCTCCGCGAGAGCGTGTCCCTCAAAACGGAAAAATTAATTACTTTCGTGACTGGCTCTGCCACACTTGTACGCGTACATTTATATACAAATTATTTCGTAGAAATTACAACAGAGAAACTATAACGTAACTAAAATATAATTTCAAGTTTCTCTTCTTAATTTCGCTAACTCTACAGTAAGAGCTACTTCATTATGGCCCTATGATCGAATATTCCAACGAAGAAAATTCAAGATAAAGGTGATATAATATCTTTTTTCTTCATTTACGTATGTGAAGAAAACTCGTTTTTCATATAATCTAGCGCTATTATCTTTAAAAGAGCCAGATTTGCGCTGACGCCTCTTAGCACAATATTTTATCGATAAATCGTATTGATATGCGCATTTATACTTTAAGCATATTTATCAATCTCTTCAATATGTATATCTATAAGTATTAACATATAATTTAATTTATTTAACATATAATTTATATTTAAAGTGTTCGCTGAATTTTTTAATAAAACGATCTGACACTTTTTTCATGGAAAATGATGGTCGGAGGTTTGGTGCTCAAAGGTTTAAAGTACACCTCTCTTCTTGTTCGCACATCTCTCCCTTTCCTTCCTCCACCCTTCTCTCTCTCTCTCTCTCTCTCTCTCTCTCTCTCTCTATCTCTGTAATTAAATATTACGTGTTCTCGTACATCATTTAAATTCAATCGCACGTGGAAGATAAAGAGGAGCTTACAATTAAAATGAACGCGATACGTTTTTATTGGGACGTGCAAATCGCCCCAAGTGCTGGTCGAATTTTTAGCTGAATCCATCAAACGCGGATAACTGCTTGTGCATCTGATGTTTCAAGCACTTTGTTAATCGAAATGTTTGATCTCTCGCTTTCTCTCTCTCTCTCTCTCTCTCTCTCTCTCTCTCTCTCGGATGAAGAGAAGTACTTGTTTTTTGTGCTACGCGATCGTTTTTCCATAGTGCACTCGACGGGAACCTGCTGTTTTTTGCGCGTGCGAAATATATACACTCCTGTGTGACGAATTCAATATGCTATCCATTTTGTCAGATTGTTAAACTCCTGGCTTACAACGACGTATCGGGTAACCTCCGACCGTTTTCAGCGTCTTCGCGCTTGACGTTGCCGTAGGCGTTTCATTAACGAAGTCTTCCACCCCCCTCCCCCTCCCTCTTCTCCGCCTTACCTCCGTCCCGCCTTCATCTTCGACGAATGTGGATGCTTGCTAATTAAGAACACAGCTTGACTGAAAGAAGCAACGTAATACAATTCAATAACGCAATTAACGGCGCGCTGTTCGAGTTGATTCATCTCTCGTCATAAACGTTCCTCGAGCATAAAGCGCGAGTTCTTCCGGACATTATGTTGCGTTGCATCATTAATTCTGAATTTCGATAGTATCGTAAATCAAGATTGCTTTGCGATTGAATGGATGTGTCCATCGAGAACTTTACGATGACATGATATTTGCTTTTTAGTCGCGCCGACATAATTGCGACTTATTGCCATCTTATTACTTCACACATAAATTACTTCATAAATAAAGTCCTCAGAGGGGAGATGAGACGATAAATTATGGAGAAAATCTGTGTTCCGCCCGTAAACCATCCAGTCGCAAAGAGTTTTTTGTGAATCATATTTCGTTTGAACGGGGGAGAAGGGGAGGAGGGGAGGGGAGGGGACAACATTTATTCCCGCCGATATCAGATACGAATAAATCGATTTTGGATTTTTTTCCGCACGCGATTATTATTCCATAGCTTACATGAGCTCGTAAAAAATCGAACGCAAACACGAACAGTCAGCGTGCCGCGTTTTCGCGTTATTTTTCCCGTGTTATTTTTCCCGTTCGTCGAATCTAATGCAAACATTTCTTTTTTTTTTTTACGTTTACATAACCGGCACACGTCGGCGAGCATTGTTCCTTAATTATTATCGATTCGATCGCGTCGTTCTTGCCCGCGGCGATAAGTACGAAATTATGGAATCTCCGGGAAACGAAAGTTCTTGCGACTCGTACTCGACCGCCTGTGACCGGAATTCAGCTGGCGGCACTCGGCACATCGTTTTCAACGTCCTTCTACTGCAGTATTTCTGGAACCATGCTCCATGGAACACCGGAATCCTGCGAAGGAAAACAGTACTTTTTTATTTGGCGAAATAACTTTGGATATGTATGATTCTCTTGAGAATTTTAATGGCATGAATTTTGCAAAAAAGCAAAGTCTAAAAACAGCTTTATCTTTTTAATGAGTTTATTACATTAAAATCTTTGTGTATGAAAGAAAAAATTATTAACGCGGTGAAATTCTTTTTTATAAATTTTTATAAATTAACTCTTTGAGATTATCCGCGAAAAATGCCAGAAATGATTTTCGAGAGAGCAAACGGAAAGAGCGAACACGTGAGAGAATATCGATGTTCGAAATCTTCAGGGTTTTTCTATTAGCCGTAAACTAGAATCGTCACGTCGGATATATTCCACTATTCATTTCAATTGCCGATCTCTCAATTTTTTTGCCGATTCGCGGTTTGTCTTCCTCATAAATTCCATGACGACCAAATTAAATGTTCTTTATATGAATATCGCGTCTGCGGATACATTGCGCAAAAGATTTTCTCATTAAAAAAAAAAGAATACGTCATCACAGGAAGAAATTAGTTTATTTTTAAATAATGCTTCCCATCAGCGCGTAAAAATTACGGAATCTATGAAAATATCGTCTTGTAAAATCTCAAAACTTCTCTCTAGAATAAAGATATAATTATTAAGAATAATTTTTATCTTGAATAAAGATGGGGAAAATACGATTGCCGTACGTCGACTTTTTGAAAATTTATACTTAATTGTTTCTATTAGATTAAAATTTCTTATTATATATATTTTATATTTAAACTTTTCGCCATTTTACACGAGCGTCGCTCAGAGGAGCCGAAGTGAAATTGGATTAACTACGGTTTATATTCTTAAAATGTGAACGCAGCCGTGACAGTAAAAGGAGGAGGAGAACAATATTGAGTGTACGAAACGTGATTTGCGATTTCGGAGACGCGATGGTATTCACGAATATCCCGAGAATTTCCGGTGAGAAAGTATAGCTCGTAAATTTTGACCGGGCATTCCATCACTATTCTCGCGCACCGCCACTTCGCTTCTTCCTTCCTCCATTCAAAATTTCACTCAACTTCCTTAGGACACTTAAATAAGGAAACATCAATGAACGAACTTCGCCGAACATTTACACGAACATGATTATCCTCTTTCGGAGGAAATAATATCCCCGAAGTTGTTATATAACACGAGATTACACAACCATATACATGGTTTATACATTAAATCCCTAGACTTTTCTTTTTACGACGTACTTTCTTTTTTACGGCGTATTGATGCTTTCTTAATCTTCTTTGTAATGTTTTTGGAATAATATTTATTGACTATGCAATACGTCATTGGATTATTTCTTTGTTTATTCGTCTTATAGACAGATAAATGATCGATATATATATATATATATATATATACCGATGAAGCTGCAAACTTTCGAAAGTATAGCGATGCTGTTTTGTAGTGATAAAATAATTACATGAAGAATGCACGGAATCGGAAGAGAAGGAAGAGGACGATCACGTGGAATTCTCGTTCAAGACTTCCCTCAGGATTTGCGCGTTCGCAAACTTTGGTCGCCGACTTGACGCTCGACTATTTATTCCCGCTGCTTTACGACTCGCTTCTTCCACTTCGTTATTCGCCCACCTTATCGGGCATTTTCCCCCTCCCCTGCCCCTCTTCTCCCTTCCTTTCCCACCCCATGCAAGATTCGCACTCTGCAGAATGATTATTTATCCAAACCGTTCCCTTCTTCGACGATTTTGCACGGCTTTATAAACGCGAGCGGGAGCGGGAGGAGTAAAATCCAGACGTTATTTCTATTTTTCTCTCTTTTTCGCTCTTCCTTCCCCCTCCTTCTGCGAGTATCGATTTTAATTTCAGCAGAGTACACGCCGTTGCGACGCCGCGCGAGAAACGAGAGTATTCCTGTAAAGTTTGCGAGAACGAGATTGTCGATATTCGACGGATTCGTGAATAACCATCCAGCTCGTTCCTGTCCCGAATCGCGTTTCCGCCTCGACTTCGCCAAAGTCTGAAGTTAAAAAAGTCGAGAGACTTTTATCTCCGCCGCCGCCACGCTCCGCGCCACGCTTCCGGCGTACACGCGTGTGAAATTATCGGGATAACGGGAGGATGATTCACGGGAGATTGACGATTGAAATTTCTCCGATGTATTAACCGAATAATGATGATCGGGATGTTTGGACTTTGAAACGATGTAGGTATAATGATTACTCGTTCGTGGTTACGCATCCAATTTGCGGTTTCGCCAGGCGTACGATACGAGTGTGTTTGATATCATTTTGAATGCGTGAATATTTAATCCTTTTAGAGCACAATACGCGTTTACGTTAACTTTACCGCGAAATGAAATTTGACATGATACCCTTGATCCTTCTGACAAAACTTTTCTATCTTTCTCTTTCTGTTTTCTTTTTTTTTCAGAAGTCGATGAGAGGCAGCGTCACCGGACCACAAAGTCGAGATAAATATGTTCTGGATGATCAAATAATCCGTTGGACGTAAGTAATGATCGCACGCGAGTTTGATCGAACTACGAACCGTACGATTTACGGCACGTACAAAGCTCAATGTGTAATTACATAACTCCGCATTAAATGTCATAAGCGTAATTACATTTTCCGATAGCTATGCATGAAAATCGAACATAAATTCAAACGTAGATATTTAATCGGCACGATCTATGCGTTTTCATCGTGGCCCACTAATTACGCTCGCACATTTTGAATTACGTTTACTGGGAACGTGTAATGGTACCAATTGCCGTCGAATTTTGTGATTTAGGTTCGGCTACAAAGATAATACTTATAGGGTTATAAACCTAATAAAACGCATAAACTGTCAAGCTGACAAATTTAAATTGCGGAAATGATAAAACTTGTGAAACATTTAAGAATTTACGATGTGTTTGCGAAAGAAATAATTTTTTTGTTTGAACATGAGATAACTCATGTGAGATTCTTGTGAATTAAATAACATATATGATAAGTTGGATAATTATGAGATCCAGTTAAGATAAACCGTATAATCTGTCAAATTTAAATTACAGAAATAATAAAATTTATGAAATCTAAGAATTTACGATATTTACGTGTGTTTATAAAAGAAATTATTTTTTCAGAAATAAGAGAGAACTCATGTGAAATAAAATTTAATCTGATAATAATTAATTATCAAATTAATTATTATCAATCATTAATTATTATCAAATTAAATTTTATCTCACATGAGTTCTCTCTTACTTCTGAAAAAAATAATTTCTTTTTAATTCTTCTTTCAATTCTTTTTAATTTGATAATAAGTGATAATAAAACTTGTGAAACATTTAAGAGTACGATGTGTTTGTAGATGTTTACAGAAGAAATGATTTTTTTTTTTTTTTGGAAATAAGAAGTAACTCATGTGAGATTCTTGCAAATTAAATAACATGATCGGTAAGTCGGATAATTATGGAATCTGGCAGTTAAGATATCAGCGATGCCATTCTATAAAATTGCGGCGGCGATAGCGAAACGGGAAATCTTTGCACGTTATGCGTGGAAATATATTTGCGACACGTACGACGCAAGGTGCGGTTTAAACTTGCAAACGGACTCCGGATATATCGCGGACTACAAAGTCATAGAAAATCTCCGCCAGGCGGGACCGAACGTGATATCCGAAGTCACTCACGAATTCATAGGATATTTTTTTCCCCTCTCGCTCGATTTCTCACCTCTCGCGCGCGCGCATTTTTCCCCCTCATCTCCCTTTTCCTTTATAACGTTTATTTCCACCTTCTTTGTCGACGCGATTTGCTCGCGGTCACGTGTGCCGATTTGACAATGTTTCCAAGAATTTTCTAAGCGTTCTTCGTTTCTCATTGTTATAAATTTTGTGACAATCAGCGGTAAGCTCCTTCATTCAACGTGGCTTCATTTTTTTCTGCACAACTATTGCGAAAAATTTTCCGGTAAATACGAATTTTACGATGTTCTCAACATTATTCATGAATTTTTTTGATTACTTAATATACATGATAACTTGTTAGAAAATTCTGTTTAAAATTTTTGAAAATACAACATAGAAAGATGCGAGGATCGAGACGTGATCGAAAAATGGAAAAAAAAGACAGATCGTAGACGCGTCAATATATTGTGAAAATCCATCCGGTGTTTCCTATCCTTTCATTGCTATTATTGCTTTCATGTTGTCGCTCCATAACTTTATTCCGCAAAATGTTCGATGTATAACACACGTAAAAGCACGTCATGGAAATTGTGGAGCGCAGCTCTCGCGCAACGACAACTTATACCGGGTACGGATTTATCGCGCGCGTGTGTACTGCGAGTAGCGCGAGTCAACAATGTAGGAAGTCTCGTAGAAATAACTCCGGGGAATAGATGGCCGTAAGCAATCGAAAGTATCCTACTCGATTTGGCTACGACTCCGCGGAATCTCTCGAGCGTAATAATAATGCCCGTATCTATCCCTTACCGGTAGTTACATCCGAGGAGATAATCGTCTTGACGACCCAGTTTACAACACATTCGTCGCATCCAGAAGAAGGAGAGAGAGAGAAGGGAGAAAGAGAGAGAGAGTGCGGGAGGGAGGGAGGGAGAGAGAGAGAGAGAGAGAGAGAGAGAGAGAGAGAGAGAGAGAGTGTGTGTGTGTGTGTGTGTGTGTGTGTGTGTGTGTGTGTGTATGCGAAATATTGCGCTTGCAGTTGGAACGTAAGATGTTTGCGTTTTCGAGACGGTCTTAATAATCACTTTGTCGCGGCACTCTAACTTTCGAGCGTTTTGCTCGAAATTTCACGAAAGTTCTTTTACTTAGTCTAAGTATAATAACGAAAATTTTGCGCACGCAAAGTCAAAATATAAGAACTTGCGCTTGCACAAGCGTGATTGTCGAATAACAGACAGCGCGGGTCTTACGCTTACATTACGCGCGTTATCAACATTAATTTGTTCTCGCGGAGTTAAATATAGTTTGGGAAACTGCAATAAATTACAACGTTATGTTAATTCCGAAAACGAGTCACGAATTCCTCGTGTAATTATTATTTACTTCGAATCTCTCTCTCTCTCTCTCTCTCTCTCTCTCTCTCTCTCGATGCGACGTAATAACGATCAATAACTCGACTCTGCGAACTGGTACGAGCGATATTACAGAACGAACGGCTGCTCGCGACGAGCAGCTCTCGCATTTTTCGAATTACCGGTCACGAGAGAACTCGCGAGGAGCGTGGCGATTAACGACAAGCTCCTCGACCCATCGAGTTTCCTCCTCCATCGCGAAAAGGTGCACCGAGGCGACATTACGGCAGCAGCTGCCGTGTATCGTCGTTCCACGATGACAACGACGACGACGACGACGACGATGACAACAACGACGACAATGACGACGACGATGGGTTTCGACTGCACTTTGGTGTCAAAGACGCAATAAACTCTCCGGCATCACCGGAGATGTTTAAGTGCCTCCGAAGTTCTACGAGTGCTTCCTGGAGAGCAGCGGAGTCTCACGGTGACCCAGTTCAAATAAAAACATACTAGGTATACCACATAAAATGATCAGCGAACGTGACTTCTTTACTGCAAAGCTCTTACGGAAGTAGTATCCATTGATAGATTGAAATTCATTAAGATTACTCGATCTCAACGCTTGCGCTGTTTCTGGACTGTTTTCTCCCGATAAACGGGAAACGTCGCAACGTTGCGTATTTAAATTTTTAGATGTGATAGCTCGCTAAATAATTAAACGTTGGATTCTTTCTTTATATTTTTATGTCACCTTTTTTTTCATTATCGCGATGGAGAGGAGATTTTGATAAAATATCCACTTTGCGATAGTAGGACGTTTTATTGTATACTTTGAATGGTGTGCATAAACACTGATCCGGTCAAACCTGATTTTTCCTGCAATCCCTCTTTACTTCTCGCTTTTCATTCTTATATTTTGTCTTATTTTTACATCCCCTATTTCTTCCCCTCGTCTCGGCTTCCTGGATGCGAGAGCCCAAGAGTGGTTAGTTACGTCAGCCGGTTTGCATTTTAAAGAAGCAATGGGAATATCCCCCTTCCTTCTCCTTCTTTCCTATCGATGAACGATACATCTATCCTATAGTGGAAAAAAAAATCTAAATAATCAACGTTTTACTTTTGGACGTGTATTAGCGAGAAATGTTACCCCTGCACGCGCATATTCATATTTATTTTCGCATATTGGAAAGAGCGATCGCTCGAATATAAGTCCACGCGCTCCGCGGACCGTAACACCGAGCTTTTCGGAGCTTACACCCCTATGTATCTTAAACACACAGAAATGCACACCTTACGCTCCTTACGCGTAGCTCGCATCTGCGCGCCCGTGACTATGTCGAATCTCGCTCGCCACCTCTGGGTGTAGAGACGATGCTCTCGAAACGTGCGCCAGTCTACATAGGAGGATTACGCGCGAGCATCTGCTGCCGCGTTCCCGGCTCGCATTACGTGCCTCCCTCTATTACAAGGGGCATTAATGCTCCCGATGGCACACCCGTGTGTTTCCGGAGCAGAGAAAAAACAATGGGTAATTCCCGGGACACTTGTCCCGCAGGAGCTTGCAAACGCGCTCTGGTACCTGTCCATTGCCTCCCTCCCCCCTCCCCCTCCCCCCCCCCCCCTCCGGGTCAGTCGGCAGCCGGTGGAAACAGAACGAATAGGATAAGACAAGCGCTCGGTCCCGAAGTAGCCAAGTAAGAAACGGGAAACGGGTACGACTTCTTCATTGCCCCATAAAACTCAACGTACCTTTTACCAGCACAAATAATTATAATCATAGCAGACCCGATAAAGCACGAAGAGGAGGGCACGGGGAGGGAGGGCGAGAGAGGAAAGGGGGTGATTGTCGAGGGACGCGTAGGCGGTTAGATAGAGGCAAAGCTTCTGAAGAGTAAATAACAGCTCCGATAGAATCGAATCTTCGCGCGCGCCTTTACTTCGTCTTCGTCGTCGTCGTCGTCGTCGTCGTCGTCGTCGTCGTCGTCGTCGGCGATGGCGTCTTTATCGGCGCCATTACGCTCGGTTTGCCGTTATCCAACTTTCCAAAATCAGAGAAAACCCCGCCAACGTCGCAAATACTTTCAGTTCTACTTTTCTCTTCCTTCCTTTTCATTCTCTCTCTCTCTCTCTCTCTCTCTCTCTCTCTCTCTCTCTCTCTTCATTCTGCGCTTCGATTATCTATAGATGTTCCATTTGCTTCCAACAATTTCGTTCCATTTTTAAAATTTTCTCACGATCACTACCTTTATAAGAGATAAAAGGACAGACGGTCGTCTCCTTATGGCCGTCTTCTTATCGATCACTGTGGTTTTTGGTCATTTTGCGCGGTAGGCTAGGCGTAGATTTGACAATTCGCGTAACACTGTAGATTAGTCCATTCTGCGGTGAGAGGTAATGAGAGTGGGTAGTTTCGAACCGCATGGTGAACCTGAGTGCGCCAAATTTGGCCGTGCGGGTTGCAGTTCTCGTCAGCGTCATAAGCTACATCAACCGTTGCAACGCAACGTGTTAGTTCCTAATGGCTCTTGCCATTACCTGTCAGACGTGGCACATTTTGATTTGGAAGAAATTACGCTGGTAAGCGTAAAGTTTCGTGTTTCGCAACGGACATAACAAATAAGTGGAAAATATCACAAGAGATCACGGAGTTTATTCCACCATCGCGAGTTCACCACGCGCATATTTTTCGCTGCTTACGAGGGCGTTGGGATCAGAATTGAAATATCGTCTGAAAAATATATAAGAATTTTTTTGTCAGGGATGTTATTTTTTTTTTCTTTGTTTAGCATAATATCAGGCGCAGATTTATTCACTTACACATACATGGCGGATGGTAATTAGCGCTCCATTATTCGTGGCTACACCTTCGCCGCGCAGTTATCGCGCCGCATAATTAGATGCTTCTCTAAATACCGCACCGTTGTATTTCTCACACGCGCGCATACGCGATGCACTATGCCGCATATATTCTCTCATCTCGATATCGAATGCATCGAATGCAAGGAGACTCATCTAAATAAATCATCGATTTATTGTTTAATTAATTGTGTTTAGACCGAATCGCTCATGCGCAAAATGCGAGTTGAATCAATATCGGGAATAATAATCGTCGGTACACTCTTTCCCATAAGTCCAATCCGAAATGATTCTGTTCATTGTGTTGCGTAGAGATTTATTCGTGGGTAACGCGATAAGTCGGTTTTAAGGTCTCTCCGGTATATCTCGAGAAAAACTTTAGGTGCAAACTTTTCCGAACGACGACAGCTATTCCCCATTATCGGGGGATAATGCTGGCGATCCCCGTGACCGAGCATCGGATTCGCATTCAAATTTGGAGGGCCATTTTCGCGGGATGAATGGTTTTCCGGTGAAAGCCCAGTAAATCCCGTCTTTTTCGTGCGATTGTACGGAATCGATTGTAATAATATAGTTACTATACTTATACGCCGCTCGATCGCGGTACGCCGGTTGTGCGTCATCGTAGTAATCTCGAAATCCTGGCGAATTATCAAGCGATAAGATTACGGTTAAGTTACATGTCCGTAATCATGATTACGTTACGACGTTACGTATCGACGACGTCAACGCATATCGATATACGACGCACGGTATTCAACTGTATTTAATGTTTAGACCATCGTTAATTTCATCGTAGCACCAATTACCGTCTCGACCTGGTAGAGATGCCTCCCCAGTGGCGTAAAATTAACGCCACTATCATCCGCTTGAGTTTCGCCGCGTGGCATCGCGTTGCGTATGCGTGAGTTTAGCCGGCGATGCGTGCATGCGAAAATAAACGTAAGCCTGTGCTCGATCTAATTATATCCCCGGATAACTCGGAAACGCGGTGTTTGCGGTAGTTGAGGGAGTTTTGATATTTAATCGTACACAGTGGTGTTCTAGATCTCTCTCCTTCTCTCTGTGATATTCCATTTGATAGTGAAGAGATCATTATGTGGATCAAGTTAGTGAAATTTTTGAACGTAGGTTAACCCTGATGAAGTGACTTAACATTCGAATTAATAAGATAAGAAATTAATGCTACTGCTGTAATTTATACATTTTTTTGAAAAATTTATCATCATTAGTAAGGATATAAAGTCATATACATACATGGAAAAAATACTTTTGTTGGATATACTCGTAGATCTGAAAAATAATTTTGTTGGGCTATCAAAATAATTATGTAGAATATTCAAATTAATTGCTAGAATATAAAAAGATTTTACAGTATTATCATCATGTTTAAAATCGCTTTACACAATAATTTCGACGCCTCAACAGAATTATTTTCAGGTATCTGGCCAAATTATTAGATGCTTAATTATTCTTTCTGTGTAATTTTAATTGGATCACTTCTTGTCTTTTCTGTTTTTTACGGGACGTAAGTGATTAGTGTATCAACCGTCACGTTTTCACAAGGTGGGACTGCGACGAAAAGAGGTTACGGGAAACAGCCGGAGTCGATGGATAGCGACGTGAGACACAACGCGCGAACGACGCAGTTTCTTCGGCAGATTTATCGCCCTTTAAGAACGGTCGATTCAATTACGTCAGCTAGCGTCTGTCGTAACGGCGTACCGGGGTCCAGTTGCCGGTACCGTTCCTTCCCTCACAGGCGCCGGTGACCGAAAGAAAACAAAGATGTAAGCCGGTAATGTGGCGAGTACTGGCCGAGCCCGACGGTATAATGGCATTACCGGGGCATTACAAGATGAACAGAGATTATCTCTTTTCACGAGCGCCGTTCCGCCGAGTTCCATCCTTTTCCTTTCGTTCTCACCCGGCTTTTGTGTCGTCCTATTCGGTTTTCTTCTCTCTCTCTCTCTCTCTCTCTCTCTCTCTCTCTCTCTCTCTCTCTTTCTTTCTTTCTTTCGTCTTTCCTCTTTTCTCCGCCTCGTTCCTCTTCGTGTCTTCGTTTCTTTACTTCGTTTTCGTGCCAACCGCGACCAGCTAGCTCCACTAGCACCAATCTCCGCCCCTTCGACATTCTCCTCTACCGTTCTTCTCGCTATCGCGAGCGAACGCGGACTCTTCTTCCCCTCCGCTAGACGTCGTCTATGTCTTACTCGACGATGATGTAAAAGGGTTCTGCTATTCGTTACGATGACATTGTCTTAACGATAATCCATTGTCGTCGTGGGCATCAGCGGGAACGGCTCCGATTTCCCGCTTCCGGTACTTCCACGTTACTCTCATAATTTTACCCGTTTCTTTTGGGGATTTCTCTTTTTTTTTTTTTTTTTTTTTTTTTTTTTTTTTTTATTTATTTATTTATTTAATCTTTTTTCGCGGTTTCATTGAGTTCTCCGCGGTCGTTAAAGATGACAGGACAATTCGAATAATAACGTAAGAAAGATCGGACAATTTTTATTCCCGAGGTTGGCAAGTCGCTGGCACCAGAGCGGAGCCGCAACACGGCGCCGACCGCCAGATAAATTTATGGTAGTCGCCTTGCGCTCGCCGCGAGTAACACTCGCGTTTCAAGGAGATAAATTATACACCTTCGCTTCGGTTAAACCGGCAGTATGATGCGTAATCGAAAGGATTACTCTCCTTCAACAATCGTTTGCGTCAATTCCGGAAATTTGTAACGCCTCCTCCCGAGCCACTCCACTTCCGCTCGCGATCTCATTCTCGCACTTTGATACTGATAATAGGATTCTCAGAGTTAAGTAAATAATATGAGGAGGTTGGAGAGAAGAGAGAACGTAACTTTTTTATCTCTTCCCGGAATAAAAATCGTAGGATCATCGTACCGCCGTTTATCTTGCCGTCCGTCTTATTTACTCGGCGGCACTCTCTCATCGCGGGAGGGTCCGCTATTTTTACCGCCTAAATATATATAATTCGCGGCGGCCATTTTTCCAGCGGCCGAACTTCGGCTTTCGTTGAAGGGATAATATTTATCCCTTATCTCGTTCCGAAAGAATTTGGCGAGAAGGTGAGTGTGTGTGTGTGGGGGGGGGGGAGGGGGAGAGAGAGAGAGAGAGAGAGAGAGAGAGCGAAAGAGAGAGAGCGCGTGTCTATCGCAAATTGCATCGTTTCACGCCGGGACGAATTATCCGGGACGGTTTTTCTGTTTAATTTACAGAATTATATAATCAACTCTCGCGCACGAAACAAAATTCTAATGGAGGTGGTTAGCGCGATATTAAGCGTCCGCAGTTGCGCGGATTGCAAAGCGTTTCTTGTTCCTATCTTTTTTTTCCTCCGAGTTTTTTTTTTTTGTCGCGTCTGCCACATCATCAATCGTTGTTCGTTGCGCCACACGCAACGATTTTTATCACCGTCCGGCGTATCGCCGGTCTGACAATCTGCTTCGCGCCATGCCAACTTAAGCCAATGGCAACGAGCGTGCGTATCCGCGTCGTGCGTATCCGCGCGTACGGATAATTATTTGTGGCACGATTGCCAATTAAACATTGTTCCGGCGCCGGTATAGCCCGCCTCACGCCACCACCCTGCCCATCTATCTCTCTGTGCCCGCCGAGCCTTTCTCCTCTGGCTCGTGTACGGGATGGTATGGCTGCGACAGACGACAGCCGCAACGTGCGTCGCCGAACAAACTGTGTTCATTCACCCTTCCCCCTTTCCATCCCTTGGTTCAACCCCTTTCGTCCCGTATCTCTCTAATCCTCTTTCCTTCTCTTCCCCTTTCCCCGACTGCCTTTCTGTCTCTCTCCTCCGACTGCTCGTCCAACCAACGACAACGCGATACTCGCGTTAACTTCATGCTGCAGACTCACGAACCGCTGTCGGTGCAACTGCACGTCACTTTTCCTACCCCCCCCCCTCTCCCCCGTCGTTCCCTCGCATTCAATTTAAAGTCCGAATTGGAACTAGAGTTCATGGTTGACGTTCTGTTCTTTCGTCACTAGCGAAAACTATACGGACGGGCTAAAAACAATGCGATTGTTTGTCTTTTATCATGATCTGTGAGAAGAATTTTTGAGGAATGTTTCTCATAAATTTCACTCATTCATTTCAATAATATAAAAGAACGAATTTACTGAAGCGTCTACAGATACGGATCTGAAAATAATTTTGTCGTCAAAATAATTGTATATAAACGTTTAAACGTAATACTACAAAAATTTTTTATGTTTTAGCAAAGAATTTGAGCATCCTGTTTAAGCGTAATTATTTTGACGGTCCGACCGAAAATTATTTTCAGATCTGTATCAGAGCAAATTTTTATCTGATTTAATAAAAAAAAAAACTATTCTTTACGTGTACGGAAGGGATGAAGAATTCTCTTTTAGTCAAGAAATCCTGCGAGGTATGACTTCAAAAGTTTTGACACACCGGGAATTTTCAGCAGGAAACTTTTTAAAAATCAGTGGATCTAAACATTAGCATAGACCATCTCTGATGACGATCAGCAGTTTTAAAGTAAAATATTATTAATTTTTCATATAGAACGCTATAGAATTAATTAACGTGCCATAGCGTCGAGTTATGCCGTTCAATTATCATGCCGGACGCGTCACAAGTGATCTATATAGCGGGATGTTCCTATTCTCACTCCGGACTGACTATAATCGTACATATAATGCATGCACGTATAGTCGCTAGTAATTAATTCGAGCTCGTCATTATACTACTGTATCACTATCAAGATGTTCATATTTTCCAAAATAAAGCGTTAGCACAGGCCACCTCTGATACGATGGGAGTAATATTTTAACTTTTATATAAATTTCCGCGACATGGCGTCAGTTTCTTATTGCTTGCGGCACAATGTTCTCCCGCGTGTAGTTCGCGAAAACCACCAACGCGAACGAACGGGAGCCGACTTGTGTAAAGTAAGAGCGCAGAGCGAACCGGCACTTATCGCAGTCCGACGCTGGTGCCGCGTTGCGTCGCGACGCGCGGCGTCGGAGACGCCTGTCCGTCGCGACGAGGCGTAACGAATACGCGTTGACGCCCGCATAATGCCGCCGTGTCCGGCGTACACGAGACGAAAATACTATCAGTATCCGTAGGGTGGACCATCACATCGCGAATGGTGGCGAAATTATGCGAAATTATTAGCACGGTGAAGCGGCGAATTTGTGCCGGAGTTTCCGCTTCATTCCGCATCGCCGACGCTCTCGCGGTGAGAATTAAATCGCCGCAAAAGTCGACCTCTTCGTTGCGTGGGAGAAGCGCTTAATCAGCCCGAGTCCGAGCGAACGAACTCCGTGGGGAATTTATCTTGGTTACATATTCAAGAAAATTTACAAAACGTGGAGGGCAATCTGGCTCGCGATATAGGTGTGCGTCCACTTTCGCGATTCTCTCTCGCGTTAGAATTCTGAAACGAAAATATTCTTTTCTCGGATAAGAGGAAAGAGAGAGAGAGAGAGAGAGAGAGAGAGAGAGAGAGAGAAAGAGAGAAAGAGAGAGAAATAAAAAGAGAATTTTGAATTCATGTGTCCATTTTTCGGACTAGTTTAAATACTTAATCGAATACTAGTAGCTTCAAAATTTGCGGTCCACTAATCCCCTACGCAAATTAATGGCATTTGCAACCGTCGTGCTTGCACGTAACGAAATATTAATCGCAACGCTAATGTTTCACTCAGCTGCGCACCCATTTGCGAGCATTATCGATGTACATAGCATTTGGCGTGATTTTAAAGGATTTTCGTGTCTGCGCCGGGAAAAGGGGAATTGGCGAGGAGGATGCAAGATTAGCATTGTTGGATAAAACGCGGCGCCACGGTTGGTTACATTCATAACGTGACTGTGAAATTTTCACTTCGCGTAGGACGTGTCTTCATTTAATGGCCGTTAATATCGATTTGTTTATCGGTGCCTCGGCGCACGAGCGTTGCACATGTATCGTCAGTTTACACTAAACCGGTTAATTTTTGTTTGAAACACCGCGGCGCAATAAAATATTGTTAATTCTCGTAAAAGGCATTCGCGTATTTACATTTGTTCACTGTAAATTCATCGAGAATGTTGCAGTACACCTCGCCGCATTTGTACGCGCCGCGCCGAACGCGGTTTTAAAAAAAAAAAAAGCGATGGCACTCTCCGCGCTGGTACCACTTTGAGGCGTCGATGTTCCTTTCGTTTTGAGAATATCCGCTCGATGCGCGGGTATTTGACAAATCGCGTGAGATATGCTAAAAGCAAAAAATTCGACGAACCGCTCGAGCGTGGGCGTGAATCCGTCTGAAGGGGTGTTAAAGTATGTCAACACATGTCGACTTGTAGAACGACGGTAGATAAAGATCGATCTAGAGGGCGAAAAAGAAAACTCGGAGAGGAGGGAGAGAGAAGGAGAGGGGGAGAGGAGGAAGAGGGAGAGAGAGAAATTTGCTAGATGTCCGATGGAGGTGAGGTGACGGCGGCCGGGCGCATTAGTAGAAGTGGTGGATGTTGAGGTATTGGAGTATCCGCGTCTTAATAGCGATAGTGGCGTCGATGTGTCGAGGGGGGAACGAGGGGGGTGATGTCGGCGACGACGATGAACCATCCCAGCCAGCCTCGGTCACGCCAATATTACTTACCTTCCCGAGAGGGCGATAACTTAATTGATGCACGAGTGACATTAGGACTTGTCGTCGATATCGCGCCGTCACCGCGCGAGACGCGTTCGTCTTGTTCGGGGATGATAATGCACGTCTGGTGTAAATTCGTCGGCCGATCCGCGGGGGGGATCCGCACGCGCGCAATTGCGAAAACAAAGGGCCGTAATACTTCGGCGGCGCGAGTTTGCCGAGGCAAACCGGATTTTCTCTCCGGATTTTCTCGAGGCGGAAGTAAACGGTGGCAGCGTGACGTTAATTTGCTTTCGTTCGTGATGAACGATTTGCCAGATTTTATCGGTCTCTGCGAAAAAAAATTGATCTCTATGAATTGACGAAAATTTTTAGCGTATTTGTGTTGTGCAATTGGAAAATTTTGATTTATCTTCTGATAAGTGAAGGCATTACGGGAAATAATAATTCCTGTGCGACGTTTGGGGAGTGGAGGGGGGGGGGGGGTAGGGATTAATAACTTCTATCCTTCGAGAACGCTGGCGACTCTCTTCTTTACGCGCATTAAATTTACGGCTCATAGTATATGGCTGCTTAAACACGTGTGTTCATGTGTGTATATATAGAACGCATAAGTGTGCGCTGCATCGGACCTTTTCTTGCTCTCCGCGCTCGTAAATCCGTCGTCCTCGCGGCTCGTTCGTGTTCCTAGTACTTACCGACTGACCAAAGCCGGTATATATCCCGACACGTAGCCTCCGAAGTGGAGAAACACTCGTCGAAGGTCTCCAGCGTCCGGTTTATCTTGACGACATCCGTAGGATGTCCATAGGAGGGAAAAAGCGCCATGAAGGGACGTAAATGTTACGTTATTTCCAAGTAGGTAAAAGCCCCACCGTCACTAGTCGTGTTCAAGACGTGCTTCACATCACGTGAAAGTTTCACAGCTGCAAAAGAATCGGCTTTTCACGTTACAAGGAGCGAGTTAACAATTAATTTAACAATTAATTTCCGAACGGTTAATTACCATTCCGTTACTTCTCGGAAATTTACGAGACGGAGAAAGATTATATTCCTTAAATGACCCACTTTGAATGATTTACACGCGTCACGTGCATCTCGTCGTTTTAGAAATTCCAGCTGTAAGCGTTATCTATCCTCTAAGAGGATTAATTTCACGACGATGAATTAGCAGTAAACGCGCAAATTATATAAATATATCACTTTCTACTTATCCGTTTTACCAGTAATGTAATTAAATCTATATCGCAGCACCGATAGGTATTATTAAATTTCTTCGGACTTCTTTAAATTGAACGCGACGGTCCGGCTGGCTGCCTTCGGATCGTTTCATTAAGGAATCGATGCTCCCGCGAATGATCTCCGGTGGGACACACCGCTGGTGCGACCGTTCCCTCGGCGATTTCTTCTACCTCCTTCCGTTTGTAGAACAACGTAGCCGAACGCTCTCGAGGATGCTCTTTTTGTACATACACACACACACACACACACACACATACACACACAGGTTCGCGCGCAGGCACGTAGACCGGCTCGCGATTACTACGAGCGGAAGAGTGGAGGGACAGAGAGATTTTCTCGATGACCGAGCATCGGACCACGATCCTTCTCCTTTTTTCCGCAAGCCGGTGCTCGGTTACCAAAGTTACAAGCCTCGAGACTTCGGGTACCATCCCCCTTTTCCCTTTTTCGCCTTCCTCCTCCTCTTCTTCTTCTTCTTCTTCTTCCTCTTATTTTCTCTCTGCCTCCATCTCTCTCCCTTCCTCTTGCCGGTTGCCGGTGTCCTCCTTTGCGAGAGATATATAGGCGCCCACTAAACTTCTGTCCTTCCCATCAATTTCGCCGTCTAAGAATCGCGGAACCAAGCGCGATTCCGCCGCCCTCGTTTGCCAAACGTTCGCCTTCAGGCCTGATCTTTTTGTCGGCATACTTCTCTCTCGCCCCGCTCTTTCTTTCTCTCGCGCCGTACCGCCATCTTTCGCGTTTAAAGGATCGTCTCCCGCGAGGGTCATCTTTCAGCCGCTGCCGGCTCCTGGGGACCGATAGTCCATATCGATAAATGGCCCGGTAATGTCGCCTCTGTGGCGTATGTGATATAATCGAAAATAATAAATACACGTTTTAGCTAAATGACGCTCTTAATTGAGTGTTCAATATGGCGGTTTAGTTTAATTAATTCTGCTCTACTTATCTCTAATGGAACGTGGCTCCGTAGTTCTATAATAAAAGTGTTAGTTCTATCATTTGATCGTAAAGATTATATACGATCGATTTGAAGAATACAGATAACGCTCGGTCCGCAAAGAGATAGATATTTTTTTAAATACGAGAGTAATACAAACTGTTATTTATATCTGACTGTCCACGTTTTATCCACATTTTCGAACGTCATATAAATCTAGGTGGGAAACGGTGCGTATATAGGTAAAGGAAAAGGGAGAAAAAAAATTTTTGTGTATTGACACATAAATCGCGCGTAAACACAAGATAAAATTGCTTGAATAAGCCAACCGCGCGATCGATATCGCCCGATAAATTAAGAAGCTGTAACGCTGTACTTTCATCGCGGTTCTCCTTCGAGCTGTAAATAATTTTACTGCGACGGTTAGTCGCGTTATCTGATTATCTTGTCGTTATATCTCGTACAATCCCCAGCAGCCGTCGTTCGCGTTTAAAAGATCACCTCCTGCGAGGATCATCCTTTAACCGCAACTGCTTCCTGGGGAGCGATCGTATGTTTCTCAATGACTCTTTCAAACATATGCGATAACGCCGGATTACCTACCTTTGGATACAAATCTAGGCCGCATGATACGATTTCCATCATAAAAGTTTTCATTGCTCTAGACGGATATCGCGACGCAACGGAAACTTTGCTGAAGGCAATTGAAAAAGGAAAACGTATGTTGTTTAAATAACTCGCAATTTATTGATTTTACCATCTTGCAGAAAATTTGAATTATAATGAATTATAATGTTTAAGGACAAATTCTTAATTATAGTTCTATTTGATTATAGCTCTTATTTTTTTTTAATAAATACATATATATTTAGATCGTGTCACACAACAATAGAGACTCGCGAAATATATGGTCGGGCAAGATCTTGAGCGCCTATTTTTTTTTTTTTTTTTATTTAACTAAATGAATTCAATAAATCATTTTTTTATTTATAAAAATATCGGTAAACATTGAGGAATATTAAAAGATTTGATGAGAACTGTTCGTTTTTAAGTTTGAAATGAGCTTTGTTCGTGTACTCGTTTTATTTATTTGCATTTTCAATGTTTGATTCGTCACGGCATTTTATTCACATATGCGTATATTTATCTCGATGCGGAAATTGAAAGTGTTTAAAGGCAGATAGGTATCTGGCAGTATGCATCGAACGTGCAAACCTGATGTCGAAGCTACTTACAATGCCATAGCACGTGAAATACACGCTCGACGTGCCGGCCGTTCGTTCGATTTTCGCTTACCGACCGGATTATTTCCCAACGTTGCAAAATTTTAGTTCTGCGTGGATGATTTCAACGCCCGTGTTGCAGTGGCGTAAAGAGAGTTTAAAGGTGGACTTTGTAGAGAAACATACCTGCCGCGTTAAAAGCCGAGGAGGAACCGTATCCTGGTATTTTATGGATTTTTTAACGTGTCTACTCGAGACGACGATGCATTATATGCGTATCATTTGTTTTTATAAAATTTTAACAGAAAAAAAGGGCCCTTTTAAAAAAGGGCTGTTTAGTTAATCGTTATCATAAAAATATTTACTTGTTATAAATGAACAAGGGTGGGTATCGAACGATGTGGATAAGCGTGCCTTGGATTAAACAAACATTCTATCTAAATGCAAGAATGTAAGTTGACGTCCTCTGTATAAAAGCAATTATCGGCTTTATAACCATGGCTGGTTATAACCATGTATCGTGTATTTTATCTGTAATAACTCACGCTAGCTCGCATTTTGTAGAACAAAGAGTGATCTTGTCAGCGTCGGATACCGATTCTCGCGCTTACGCCGTTGAAATATTGTAGTGCGCCGATTATTTTCATATTTGTTCCGCGCGGCGGCCGCGAATTGGAACGAGATTTTATCCCGTACACACCGCGGAAACAATGGGCGAAATCAAATTCACCGCCGCCGTAGAACACAATGGATTACAGAAAGTCGAAATTGAAAATTCTCGCTATGCACGACTGGCATGACTGGCAAATCCAGTATATAGTGATTTGTAAGGAATTATCCACGTATAAGAGTAGTAACTAACGTGCCAAGTTTATCTAGCTTATTCGACGGACGGATTGTCAATCGGATTGGATTGTTTTCGCGACGAACCGGTGATTTATTTATCGTAATCGCGCGGTATGTGATTTTCGCAAAAATTAAATCGCTGCTATTTACACTTCTTCTGTCACCAAAGTCTCGTAGTAATTTTCTACGAGCGAGTTGGATCAATATTTTTTTATTCCTATACACCGCGACATACATAATTTTTCTTTTATTTTTGTAATGCGAAAGAGAGAGAAAGGGGGGGGGTTGGAGATACGTAATAAAATAATACGATAAAATCACGTTGCATGAATTACGGAACATAATATTGTGACGATTCTCTCTCTCTCTCTCTCTCTCTCTCTCTCTCTCTCTCTCTCTCTCTCTCTCTCTCACATCACTATAAATCGCTCGAGCAATTTGATCTCTATTCGAGAAATAAATGTCCGAGTGAGTTTTTCTCGTGCCTGATGAGCGATGGCAGTCCGCGCGAAACGTGTTGGTGCACCGCATAATCGAAATTCCAATTTGCAAAGCAATTCGAACCGCTCGTATCGAGCGCTCGTATAATTCTGTTCTTACTTAAAACCGCTCCCGCCATTCGTCCGACGCTCCGTCAGAAATTGCTGCGAATTTATACGGCGCAGAAGATATTCTCGAGATCCTCTCGTGAAACGAGAGAGTTAAAACGCGAGAGCGACGCGGGATGCCCCGCAGTAGGCTTCTCCGATCCATACAAAAGACTTAGCGATGTTCGAGTTTCGCGGATTAGGGAGAATTTGGCAGTAATTACAAACGGTCATATGCGAAAACTGGAAGAAGGCCAACCCAGGCTCAATAAATTGGAATTAACAATTAGCAAACGGAGCAGAGAAAGCGAGAGGGGGAGAGAGAGAGAGAGACCGCATTATTAATTAATAATTTATTATTATTCGGTTAGCAAATTAGATCGATTTTGCCCCGTGGCACCTAATTTGCTCGAATACGAGTTCGAGTTTTCATTTACGTCGACGGAAAACGAAAATGGCCAATTATCACGAAAGTTTGCCCCGCATGGACCCATTAATTATTATTCTCGCAAACGGCAACGGCATGAACGGCAGGGTATGAACTTTCTCGCGTTCGGAAATTCGAAGGAAACATCGAAATAACGCGCGGCGGTAGTCCATTAAAAATGTGAGGGTAATTTCGCGAAGGGGACGGCCGCGATGTAACGGGACGGGTCGCAATGCCGCGCGTCAGGGCTCGAGTCGCGCGAATTAAAGAGAAATTCGGTGCCGCGGAAATTGCGCACACGTACGCACGCACGCACGCACGCACGCACGACGTTTGACACAATGGTACCCCTGTTTCGTGATGCCCCGTTGCTCATTCTACGACGGAAACCGCACTTATACGCAACACGGGGGGGGAACGCCACTGCCGGCGTACGACGTTGCTGTGTAAACTTGCAAATATTTCGACGCTGCAAACCATCGCCCGTTACTATGCAAAGTTGCAAATATTCTGCATTGTTATCGCATGGCATTTCTATGCAAACTTGTGGATATTTGTACATTGTTCGTGCATCAACATCGGAGACGTATTTACTCGGAACGCAGTAAGCATCGACCTTCTTGATAACGTAATGATAATTTTTTTGTAATATTAACTCGCGTCCGCGACAGGGGAATCGATCTTTGATTACGCGAAATTACATCGTCGATCGAGTCGATTTATGTTCGAATAATTAAATTTCCGACATACATTTTCTCTTGCGCTTTTTTTTATCAATGCGACACATTTATTATTGTTATATCATCATTGTTGCACAAAGAAAAAAAAACAAGAAAAATAAAATAACAACGTAGACAAAAGACGCCACTATTACGCGCTGTCGAATAAATGTAATTATGATATGGGTGTTTGAAGAAAATTTAGATAAGTTTTACGTGGACCATATCCCATTCATAAAATATCGAGTCGCGCATTAAATTCGATTCCAAGTTAATGCAGATAGTCCCGTCCAGGTACAATGAAAGTTACCGGCCGATTAATCGATGAGATCCTGTCTAGTGGCTGAAAGCGAGAGTGCTTCTTCGAGACGCGATCGTTGAAAAGGAAGAGCCATATCGACCGTACCTCCTTCCGGCGCTCTCTCTCTCTCTCTCTTTCTTCTTCCTCTCTAACGGAATGCTTCTACACCACATTTTCCGAGTACCTACGCCCCGTGACACGTTGCCCTGTTCGTAGTTGTGCTTTGCTCCATCGTACAGCGTTATTCAAGAGTAACGGCGCTTTCCCATAACAGGATAATTCATCCCTTCTTCGTTACGTTGATTCTTGTAAATTTTCACGATACTGAGTTACCTTTATCATCCACTTATTATTTCCGTTATTAAGTTTTGCGTACTACTATAACTCGGCGATAAGTCTCGTAGATATATCATTTTAAATGCTAATCAAATGAATTGACTATCAGTGTTTTATCTTTTAATTATTATCGAATCAATGAGATAAAATTTCTTTTTGGATATTGAAAATCAGCGTTGGACTTGGTTCGATCGCCATTTCTGAACGGTGCGATACCGATCATGGAGAGCCTGTCTATGAGAACCACTGAAACCCAGCCTGTAGGTTCTCCATTCTCGCTTCGATGAGAAGAGGATGTCCGTAGAACCGGGGACCATTGTCTTAATTGAGAGAGGTTAATTCGAGACGGATGAGTTCTGCGAGATATAGACGTTCTGCCGTGCTTACCCGGAGCTTAGACGAGTTTCTCATTGCCCGATAGTGTCGAATGGGTGGTATGCACGTATATTCTCAGCGCGATCGTCAAGGCGGATTTCCCGTCTGATCGAGTTTGCGATTATATAAGGATTGACCTGTGTGAAGATAGCCCCCCCCCCCCAACATTGAAAAACATAAAATTTCTATAGCTCATTCGATTGCTCATCGTTTGCACATGTATGCACATTTCAAATTTTCGTTTGCACACTTCTAGTAAAAAAGTTATTAACAAAACAAATTTCGGGGGGCCATCTTCACACTAGCTCCCCAACTATGAGTAAATTAAATAAAAAATAGCTCAATTGATATTCGTTTGCACATTGCCAAACAGGTCGATTTTTCGTTTGCACACACTCTAATTAAAAAATTATTAACAATTAAAGTTTCAGAAATGAGCGAGTTCGATAGATGAGGTGAATACAAAAATATTGTGCTTAAAATAATATCAATCGAAAAGTTGTGGTGTTTTCATTCATATTCGGTTCTTGTTTATTTCTCATAAATCTCTTGTAAATTTCTCATAATCTCAGAGCATGTTCTCGCTCATCTTTAATATCTGTACCTAAACGTTATATCTTGTAATAACTGAAACGCCACAACTTTTCGATTGATATCATTTTAAGCACAATATTCTTGTTTCTATTTCATCTGCCGAAGTCGCTCGCTTCTGAAACTTTAATTGTTAATAACTTTTTAACTAGAGGTGTGCAAACGAAAATTCGACCTGTTTGGCAATGTGCAAACGAATATCTATGAATTGAGCTATTTTTTATTTAATTTACTCATAGTTGGGAGGCTAGTGTGAAGATGGCCCCCCGAAATTTGTTTTGCTAATAACTTTTTTACTAGAAGTGTGCAAACGAAAATTCGAAATGTGCATACATGTGCAAACTATGAGCAATCGAATGAGCTATAGAAACTTTATGTTTTTCAATGTTGGGGGGCCATCTTCACACAGGTTAAGGATTGCATAATTACGAGAAATCCATAGAATTCAATGCCAGGTTCATAATGACATAGTCACGTTATTATTCCCATTAATACCCAACCGTATAAAATTCATTTTGTTACACGTATTATTATTACGCAGGCATTTTGCATTTCCGTAAGCGAATTTGGTTTCACCGCCGTGAAACAGGCGAGTGCGAAAATTTGCGGGGAATTTTTTGAATCTTATTTTTTGACCGATTTTAATTATAACTTTTGACGGTAAGCGTGCGCATAAATCTTCATTAATAGCCCGGAAACGAGAACCGCCGCATTTCCCGCACTGATTCCAAAACGGATGTACTTAATATATTTAATGCGACATCTATAGATTTTCGCCTTCCGCGCTTCCCCTTCCGGTGCGTATTTAGTCAGTCGTCAAGGATCGCGCGGCACTTACGGTAATTCAATTTTAAACAGACCATTACTCGGCGAGTAAGAAATGTTTCCGAGTCCGAGCGATCTCAGACGCGCCCCGGCGCGTCTTCGCGGAAAGTACCCTTCGCTCACCTCGAGTATCCTCATTGCATAATGTAATCGCCGAAAGGGGCTGTGAAGCGAAGGGGGTAGCGACGAAGGGGATCAAACACCGTTCTGCGTACCTGTCGAGGCGCGTCTCGAATCGAGGGCTCGCGATGGAGAATGACTCTCATACACGGGAGAGCGACATAGAGAGAGAGAGAGAGAGAGAGAGAGAGAGAGAGAGAGAGAGAGAGAGAGAGAGAGAGGAACGGAGAGAGGAAGGATAAGGAATGTACAGAGGAAGGAAGAGAGAGTCAAGTCTCCATGAGAAAACGCGGAGGATTGGAAGAGCGCGGAAGAGACGGAATCGGGATACCGCATTTTACAGACGTGACCAGGCATAACGGAGATCCCGGGTTGAGGAAAAGACGGGAGAAAGATGAGTGGTGCAAAGCTAAATCTTAAGAAATTACGTGACACAACTAATGATGAATAATATCCGGCTGGTATTCCGCAAAGTCGGAATTCCGCGGTCTGCTTTCGGCCGATTACGCCAGCCGAATACTCCTATTGAAATGTTGATGCATCACCAATTATCGCCTCCGTTATTTATGCATCGCACGCGTACAGATTTATACGCTCGAAAAGCATTTATTGAGAATTTCCATACCTGAGAGTACGTTTGGAAATATGCAATTTATATTAAAAATGCATTCAATTTGTTGCATTTTTTGCCTTGTAAAAATGCAATTTTTAAGATACCCATCGAATCGTCATTATCGATTTAAAAATTTTCGTGTAAAATACAAATTTATATTATACGCATATATATATATATATTATGTAACAATTTTTTTTTGTACTTCAAAAGTAACGGAAATACCTGAATTTACGTGTGTGTCGTATTATTTAGATCTGAAAACATGATATACACACGTCAACTACACTTCTCTTTGTGATCTTTAGAAGACTCAAATGTATCCGTAAAAGGAGAATCTTGAGAGGAGAAAGGCACGAAATAGAGCAACTTTGCTGACGCGATCAGGCACGTGGCAGATCTTTTTGTAAAAAGCGACGAGGAATCGAAGCAGATCCTGGACAATAGAAAGCAAAAACGGTGCAGTGCCACCTTCCTTTAGCCGCTCTGAAGTTCCGGAATTCTGAATATTCTCTTCTCACTGAGCTTAAGACGCGAAATGCTTTTTATTCGCTCCGCTGGATGCGTCGATGCAACCAAGCGCGAGAGCCTCCTTGCGATGCGCGAGTTTCTTCTGTAAAATCGTTTGGATTATGCCACGTTTCGTATAAAGCCGTTAAACTTGGCTGGATCTAAATTAACGTCTAACGTTGCATCTTCTGATTACTTAGTTAGCGTAATAAGAAAGCACGACGACTGTCCAATTGTCACGCTGTGATGCAAATAAAAATCTTTTTGTGCAAATCCTGCACAAAGGTCTTTTATGCTTCATTTGACGAGTAATTAAATCAAAATTGAAATTAATTAAAATTCGTAAACGATTTTACAATTAACAATTTTGTTTCAACATGATGTTACATGTTAAATGTATAAGTATGGAAAGAAATGTATCTTTATTTATTTATTTGTCGTAAGTTGAATAAGAAAATCAAGATTTTAATTCTTGTAATAATAGTTATTTTTTATTATACAGAAGCAAAAAATCATTAATAAAAATCAATTAAATATTAGTTTCTTAAAAAAAATTCAGAATGAAGAAGAGAGAGAGAGAGAGAGAGAGAGAGAGAGAGAGAGAGACCGGCATTGCGAGTGAATTTAAAATGAATTTATCATTTCATTTTCGCGAAATGGATGTAACGACGCTAACTCGAGCTCATAGATTGTTTTAAATGTCAGCTCCCGGCTCGTTTTTTAAAACCAATTAAAAGTTTCTCCCTTGTACCTGTTCTAGTTATCTCCGTCTCTTGCTTCCCGTCTTTTCGTCTTCCCGTCTTCACGGGAGATGATTGTCACGGACTATAGCGTAAAATCCCGCGAGCGATAAAGATAATTCAAGAAACATAATCTTACGAGATGGCCGGCTCTGTAAGATTTTGTTGTCTTATTTGCTAATTAATATAACGTCCGTTCGTTCGTTCGTTACGGCGCGCGGCGCGATTACGACGGCGCGCGAGTTCCTAATTAAATCCCTTTAAAGGTTAGATTAACAGTAACTGATGTATTTTCGCGAGAACGTTCTGTTAAATTGGTATTCCGGTAGGTTAACGCTTTCCATATTTTGAATTCCACGTTCTAAATTAATGAAAAAGAAAAAGTTGTTTATTAAAGCATCAGGATCTCGTATTATATAATAAACGAGACCAGTTTACCCGAGAGGTTCTTAAAATTGATTTATTAACTGGCCAAAGAAACCTCCCAGTCATCTCGGGAACACTATGGGAGATCGTAAAAATTTCTAAATGTACCTAGCGTCCTCCTCGAAGAGAATGTTATATTGAGTATCGTGCTGGGTTAATACTCTGAAGTCCCTGTAATCTCAAAAAGGCCTCACAATTAAAAGTTTTCTCTTTAGCTCCGGTAACCCTTTTTCTTTCTATCTTTGTTTTCTCTCCTCCCTCTCCCCCCTCTCTCTCTCTCTCTCTCTCCCCCCCCCTCTCTCTCTCTCTCTCTCTCTCTCTCTCTCTTTCTTTTCCGTCATGAAATGTTTTGTCGCCCAGGCAGTAGCAAAGTTATGCGAGCGATGGAGATGTATAATCCAGGAAACACACGGTGGCACACGGAAGACGCGACTTCGTCGCGACTTGTTGTTCTTCTTGCTAATGAATACCCGTTGACTTCCTGACGCCGCTGCAAGAGAGACAGCGGGAGAGCCGTTACTAGCGTAGCTACCGCTACGTAATTATCCGGGCGACCTTTTGTCGGGATAGACACGACCCGGGAAAATAAGACACGGCAGCGCGCCGGGAAACAACGAAAAGTACCCAGCTTAATATCTTTCTCTTGTTTTCCTCCTTGTTAATCTGCATTTCCCCGGCACCGACACCGGAAATGCGCACTGCCGAAGTACAAAATTCTTAATGAAGCCCCCCCCCCCCGTGGAGCTTTAAGCGGTTTGCTGAAATCTTCAGCCCCCGGCGAAAACGTGCGCGGGGGTCGATTTTATCTGCGAGAAATAAACTGCTATCAAATTATCGAGAAATTTCGATCTTGCTTGTTCAAGCTGCGCCGTACAGAACTGAATATTTAATTCAGTTTACACCGGTTTAAATACATTATAATACAATACATTGATACGATACATCACAATACAATACATTAATTTAAATACGTTACCTTGCCACATTTTTGTTCATAATTTTTTTTTCTTATGTATTGGAAATTACTATAGTATATTAAAATATTTTTCGCAATTTCAATTTTTATTGATTTTTTTGCTAATTAAAAAATTTGGAATTTATTTTTAGATATTACGTAAGATTTCAATTTAATAATATATCCTTTATTTCTAAAAAAAAAAAAAAATTACAAATAAGTTTGCAGCTGCAGATCGTTAAAGAAAGCTATGAAAGATTATTAGGCAAGCGCTTCGTCAGTTTTATCACTTTTAATTGTTGGGTGACGAAATGTTGGCGCCGTCGTTGTCGACAAAGAGAGAATTCTTTCTCTCGAACGAGTGGATCGCTGAAATATTGCCAGGTGACGGATATCAGCCTCGGCCTACCGAAATGGCTTCCATTCCTTTCCAGCAGCTGACTCCGGATTAACCGGCCCGCGAGGGTTCCTAGGGATAGCTGACTGAGGGGGTATTAAAGGCGGGCGCCGCGCTGCTCCGATATTGCTTTCTTCAATTTGCAATCACCCTGAGCTATGTCGTGCCGCATCGTGTCGATATCTTGCGGGAGTCATGCTTTGTTACGTCCGCCCTAGATTCAATACCCGTGAGTTAGTAAGTCAACAAAGATTATCCGAGTCTATCGTAGTTCTTCTAAAGTGCAAAATTTTCAAAAATCTTGCCGGAAAAACTATATTTAATTACATTTATATCACAATAAAGTATAAACTATTTAATTTAATTATATTTATATAATTCATCAATTTAATTATATTTTTTGTAAAATAAATATTTCTATTTTACACACATGTGTGAATTCTTAAGCGACGAAAATTTAAAGTTTAATCACGAAATTTAACGTATTCATATTCACATTCAGAATACCTGTAATAAAATATCTGTTTTTTTTTTCCTGATGATGAAAGTTGTTTTGTTGTACGACAGTTTGAAGGATCCGTAAGGATTGGGATTCTATGCCGGCAAAGTGTGCGACTCTCAGATCGAAGCGTTTTGCAAAACATCTCGGACATATGTATTTTTGCGCGCGACTTGTAAGAAAACTTTGAAGCGTTACGTCCGCGCGGAAGCGAAGCAACGCCGCAAACAACCGGCATTATTTTTACTTTCGCACTGTAATAACAACGGCGACGTCTGCTACTTCGCGCAGACGGCTTCCACTTTAGCGCAGGAGTGACGTCGTAACGAGAGTTGTTGCGAAACTATAGCCGCGATGATTCAGGGAAACTTTTTTTTACGGGTTTTCTTCTCCGGGGCTCCACTTCGCAGTTTCCACGGACACGTCTTGTTTCTTCCACGGCTGGCTGGTGATCGTCCTTTTTCACTTACGCGATCTGCACGCGTCGTTAACGTTATACGCGACAGATCCTGGAAACGCCGCGGCGTTTTTACGAGCCGCATCTTTTCTTCGGCAGCAGATTAAGTATGATGGATGAATCCAGTGTTTCTGTCGTATATTAAGTGCGCGGCGAATTTTGACGAGACGCGTTCATTTATACCGTATAATTACCGAAGCGATTTAAATTTACAGCGTAAACGACGCGTAAGTAAAAGAGACTCGTATTACATATTTTTAGTAATTTTGTATAAGCGAAAATGATTCCCATCGCGTATAAATTGCTACTACAATTCTATATAATCTTTATACGGATATTTCCTGATTAAATTAAATGGGCTCGCGAATGAAAGCGGGACGATTAATGAAGTCGGGAAATCGATATTTTCGCGCATCACTGGCGCGCTGGGATTGTTAAATATTTCGGTCACGCGCGAGGCAATTACATTTCCACGCATCTGCGATGATTGCCGGTGACGCCGGTATCGCGGTAATTTTGGAAGTTTCCGACAAAGGCGACGGAAATGTCGGCGGAACGAAGATTTCCCGTTCAAGTCCGTTGAGAAACTTCGGGGCGCGTATTAGAGATTAGGCGTGTGCTCGCGCAAACTTGTTTGTTCGCCGTTGTTTGACAGGGCGCGTAAACGACAACGGCGGTTTAGGTTGAGCTAGGTTATAACGTACGATCTGTGTTCCGGAATTAGATTTCGGAATTTGCAATGACTGGTGACGCTTTTGCCTTCGTGGATAAAGCGCGTCCGTCGAGTTTGAGGCAATCGCGCCTGATGGAATCCAATTGTATGGAAAGAGCCAATTATGCAAAGTAAGTCATTGAAAGAAACGCGAATCTAAACGCCGGGACATCGGTGACGCAATTAATTCCGCGTAGCTTGGTTAGTAAGTTATTTTTCTCGAGCACTCTCTCTCTCTCTCTCTCTCTCTCTCGCATGCGCGCGCGCGCTCCCTCCATCGGCTTTCTCGGCCGGGGCATTCCGTTTGCATTTAAATGAAAAACGGGTACTCTCGGTGTCCAGCCGAGAATCGTGGTCAGAAAATTGAGAACGAGATTGGAGCATCAACGACGAAATAAAGGATGACCGCGATCCATATATAATTGCTTGCTGATGTCGTTCGCGCTAGCCGTAATTGTGATAAATAAATAAAGCAGATAAAGAAAGAATGTCAAGGATTTCATTGTGTCGTTTATTTTATACGAATAAAAATGATCTACAAACATATAGTATAGAGAAAAGAGGGATAAGATGACGACCTTAAAATTTATCGATTTTATGGTGACATAAAAACAATCAATTGTTTTTTAATTAGGATCCAACCGAGGCAAAGGCCTTCATTTGCAGAAATTGAAAAGTTTATAAATAAATTAAAATTTTGAATAATTTAAATTTTTTGAGGACATGTCAATAGTCGTCTTACCCTCATATGTAGGTAAGGTGATTTTTAATAATAGATAAGATAATGAAGATAAAATTAATTTTTTATTAAAAAAAAACTGATTTTTTACAAACTTTTTATATTATTTTTTTGTCATAATATCTAAACAACAGAATAAAATACAAGTAAAATATTTTCAGCTACATAATTTAAAATAAAATAAAATTAGGGACAGAATAAACATAATTATTTATAGTTATTTAATTTTTGACATGACATTTGCTATCTTACCTCATTTATTATATTTATTACAATTGTATTTCCTTATGAAGATATATCACAAAATTACATACAGGTTATTCAAAACAAATTTCTTATACTATGTGTTATTGATAAATTAAAATCAAATTACAATAGATGATAGACAATATCTATCATTATTAAAAACTTTAATCAATTTGATATCGATTTATTATTTTATTGTTTTTTTATTAGCTTAGAAAATTAGCAAATCGTCATCTCATCCACTTCGTCATCTTACCCCTCTTCCCTTTCGCCTACTGTACTATATGTCAGTTAAAATGCAGGTCGGAGATGCAAGGCAAAGTTGAAAGATTGCTTCGCAATCGGCATTTCTGCGGCAATTAGGTATTCCAGACTGTTGCGGACAAATGGTCAATCTGAAAAGCCCGACGGTGAAGTAGGGAGGGACGGATGCGATATAGGCGGACACATCTCGCTTCCGTCAGGCTCGGATTGCGCGAGACGCCGCTTCGCGCCGCCGTTGCTGCTGCATTATTCATTCGAACAACGTCAGCGATGTTCGATTAACAATGTTTCCTCGTGTTGTCGCCGCACGGCTCGTCGACTTACAAAGGATATCACGTTGCCTCGCGCTGTCAGATATTTTGCCGCAGGATCGAGCGACCGTGACCGATGTTTCGCGAGGTCGTGCGACGCGAAATTCGTCTCGCTCTAATGTCCGTGCCGGGTATATATGACGTGCCGTGGTGGACGCCGTGAAATCGGAGAACATACTCTCGTTATATTAATTTTCCGACACGAAATTGATTTGCGAGTACCATCGATCGGCGGTGCCGCATGCTGCCGAGCCACCGCCTTCTCCTTTAGACGCAAAGTGATTTTCGATTCCGAGGAGAAAGCGTTTTTTTCGAAACTCTTCGATATTTATGTAAGCAACGTTAATTAATTATGAATATAATATAAACTTTAAATTTTCGATTCCGTGCTTCCGATTATGGCGGTCGAAGCTCGGGAGGAAGTTAACATCGTCTACAACTTACTAAAAGTTAATGCGAGATGAACGATCACGGGGGACAAGAAGAGCCGCGGTCTTTTGCCCCGAATTTCTTATTCCCGTTCGAACTAACCCGAGACGTTCTTCCGAGGTCTCCGAAACTCGTGAGAATTTCCACTTTTTCACGTCGTTGCCCTCGACGCGTGATCCGAGAGCATTCCGGATCGATCACCTCGCTCCCCGAGGTCCGCCTCGAAATTCGAGGCGCTCGTCCTCGTTCGAGATCCCGGGTACCGTGGCAAGGGCTCGTTCGTGCGGTGATTTTGCGCCTTTAATATCCAGTTTAAATATTCATGAGAGACGCGGAGGAGGGACGAGGGGTGCGGGACGGGCGATGCGCCACTCTCGATGCACACAGAGGGTCTCGACCCGACGTGCTTTAGCCCCGGGTACTGTAGCTCGCCGGGGCACCATCGTCGGCCACGGGGACGCCCCGCGACATCGCTCTACTCTCTCTCTCTCTCTCTCGGTTAAGGTACATGCGGGTGTAGCTACGAGGGGATGTAGATATACGTCTCACGGCATGACGCACAATGACGCGCCGCGCCGCGCCGCGCCGCGCCGGGTCGACTCTCCGTCAAAGTGACTGCAGTCGCTCTTCATTTGCCGCGGTGGCAAGTCAGCTTTTTTGAGAACGCGAGAGGCTGCCACACTGGTTCCTTTGTCTCGTGCGAATATTCCGTCGCGTCCTTTGACTTTTCTCTCTCCTCCGAGCCTCGTTCCTGGTAGACGCGACAAATTTTAACATGACGATGTATTTTCTCCCGGCGCGATATACGAGCGAATAAATGATGAAAATGCAAATACATCGATATATCTGCCCTGACAGACGTCGTGATAAATTAGTACTACGTCAAATATTGATTTGACGCGCGTCTGAAAAAAACGCGATCTCCAAATGCGCCTCAAGTGTTCCGTAACAATGGCGGACTCAAAGAGACACAAGTAATTGTTGTAAACACGGATGCAAGAAGCGCGCGCGCGCGCGCGTGCACGCAAAAGGAGCCTGTCGCTTTGGCGCGATTCAGCACTTTGCTATTCACTTCCGGTGAATTGCACGTGACAATTTTTCCAACGAACGAATGGATTTTTGCGACGGGACGTAATGCGACGTCGTGATTCACTCGCGTCACTTCGTATATTCTTATTCTCCCGCGTTCTCTCCCTACGTCATAGCGACTCACATCTCCCTACACTTAACGTATAGAAGACGCCCGGCAGCGTCGTCATCTAAAGGGTAGACGGGAATTACGCCATCGCGCGTTGTTTTGCCAACGCGCACGCCGGGATTTAGACACAAATCTTCCTGACGTGGCGCGATCTTGTAATTTCTTGTCTCGCGCAGCCCGACTATTATTGGATTAGGTTCCTAACATGATTGCCAGCACGGTAAACTTCGGAATATCATTACATCGTTATTTGTTCTTGCAACGGCCGCGTCATCGCGGGGGATAACTTTCCCGCGCTTTTATATTTTGCCACGAGTTTTTACGCGAACGGTAAGCGAAGATTTATGCGTCGATAGAGCTCCGACGGGACTTTGTAGGGAAAAGACGTCGAGTCCCGAGCAGCGTTGAATCGCCGGCTTGATTAATGTCCATACTTTTGAACTGGATCGATTTCGATCGCACGGTCGTTACTTTTCTTCTTCTTCTTCTTTTTTTTTTTTTTTTTTTTTTTATTTTTATCCTCTTTCCACGGGCGCGCGCGTCGTTTTCGATCGATCTTTCGATTTGAAATTAGCCGGCGAATCAGGGCCGCGTTAATAGTTCGCACCGTTAATAATTTCACTCGCATTCGTCCGAAGAGAGGAATAATGAGGGGATATGACGACGAGAGCGAACGCGAATACCAGAAAGGCAAAGGGCCTCGGAACAGCGGCGCCGCGGCTCATAAATCACTATTAAATCTTGAAAGGCACGGCTACGCGGTTTGTCGAGTAATCTATCAGGACAGTCTACCTAATATAACGGTCGAGTAATTGCGGCCGGTGTACACGGCGGAGCGGCTCGATCGATCCGCACTCGTTGTGTGCCTAATGACCACGCAAACGGCCTGGTCCAACGCTTCGTGGCTTGGATTACGATAGCCCCTCTTGTTAAATTAATAATGTCTCGCTATGGGCTCTCGCGTAACCGCTTCGCGTGTCATTTTTCGCCGCTGCATTTCCCGGAGGACAAAGAGAATGTTGGGAGAGAGAGAGAGAGAGAGAGAGTGCGCGCGCGCGCGTAGAACGGGCGCGAAAATACGATTAACCCGAAAAAAAAAAAATAAGTCGCACGCAGACAACTGTGTTCCACTTTCTATTTTCACGTGTTGTATGTCTCGCGAATTAAATTTCCGGAATTTCCGACGTGTTGTAACTCGAGTGTCTAAGAAGATCCGAAATGCAAACCGACTGCTCGGGCTCGGGCAAAAATTCTCGTCGAAACTCGGGAAAAAGATATTTGCTCAGCGAGAGACAAATGAAGAGGATCGCCCGCACGTCAGGATTTAGCTTTTCTTATTGAGATACAAGATTTCCCGCGTCCAATGACACATCGCCGCTGGGCGAGCGTTTTCCAGATCGTGGAACGGATCCACGTAAAAATAACCTTTATTACGTTATGTAATCAGTTAGTAAAAGCAATTTCGCTAAAAGCTTAGGGAGCCCCCGAACCCGTGCTCGTGAACTCCCGCGGCCTGCTTTTGCATAACCGCGCGGCGAAGCTTCCAGAGCTCCGTCCTCTTCCGTACCTCCTCCCACTCCCCTTCCCGCTCCCCTGTCTCTGTCACTCTGTCTCTTTCGCTCTTGGTTTGGCAGCAATTATCGTCTACCCCGTTTTTCGGTATATCTTACGTTCAAAATGATAAGTGTTACGAGCGAAGAAAGCACTTAATCTTCCCGTCAGGGGGAGATGTGTCGCTACCGATTCGCAAATTCGCAGGTTTACACGCGTTGTCCTCTCCCATCTTTTTGCGCGAGCCGGCGCACGCGGATGCGTTTCGAATTAACGTAATTGAAGTGTAAAGCGCGATCGAATCCAAGATAATTGCGTTTGCATTAGCAAATTTACGTGCGAACAAAACGACTCCCTCCGTCCGCGTGCGTCTTCATTAACTGTCGGCCATAGGTACAGCAGAGCCAGGAGTCCGTGATCATTAATCTGCAGACACGCGAAGCTTTTTACCGCGGTATCTAACTTTTACATTGGCCATGTCCACGTTACGTCACGCGGCCCTTTTTATTTTGATACAGTTTTGCATAATTAAGCTTCGCTGCCCGGGAAAAGCGCGCGGGGGCCGCCTCGTACTTCGGGCCGAACAAATAGCAGATCGTATTACATTTTTATATGTATGCGCGAAAACCATTTCAAATTTCTTCTCGATGCCAACAATGGCAAACAGTGTCTGTGAAAATGACATTTTATCAATTCATAACCGCGAATACCGCGACTACCTGGATGATGCCTTGGAGCTATAAATGTTAAAAAACACTGCGTAAAACAACGTGAAAATAACAGTGCCTCGTTTGAAAGCATATAAAATGAAAATATCCAAAATATACTGACAGGCTGTTCGAAACGAATGTTTAAACTCGGCGCGCGGTTCATTTGATTTTTGGAGCGGCGGCGGGGGAGAGGGGGGGGGGAAGGGAGGCTAACATGCATCCAGAACGGAAATTCTCGAACAAAGAGATGACAAAGTGGTTCGACGAATGCCAAGAGAAGATACGCGCGCGGGTTGCAAAGAGGATAAAATTTCAAATAAAAACAATGGCGTTATTCGTGGAACGCGAACAATATCTGTTCCGCGATGAAAAAAAAATGCATATTTAGCATATGGAGAGTCGATGTACCGTCGGTCTCTTCCGTCGATTGCGAGATGGAAGATGCCGCGGGAATCGTTGAAGCGCGACGCGCCGAAGGGCGATCAATCTTGCGCCCTTCGAATGAAACTTTATCGGCGACAGACGGCGGAGCGACATCGTCGATCTGATGTGCCGCCGCGCACATGTGACAAAATTAAGTTGAGACAAATCGACGGTCGGAGAACGTCGTCGGATTCCGCGGATGAAGATCGATGGTAAGACTCGATGGGAAAAATAGGGATTACGCGCGAGGTCAGGAACGAAGTATCTCTCATCAGGGATGATCCCTGGCCGGGGGCAAGCTTCGCGTTAGCGGCCGAGGCGCGGGAGATATCGAGAGGGTGGACCGTAGAAATGGGGGCAATAGATACAAGGATGCTGTAAGTGTTGTCTTGGTCGATCGCGCGATCACTTCCGTCCCGTTGTTCCGGCGGAGCGTAACCCGGTCGCCTGGCAACCGCAACCCCAAAACATTACTTCGACCGAGAGATGGTTGAGCGGTGGGTGGCGGAACGACGACGGGGCGGCGGGTGGGATTGGAGGATGGCGGAGAGCTTAATGGATACATATTGATATCATTTGTACACCCTCAAAAGCTTCCCTCTGTGCCGCTCCGTTGCTCGCGCGTCGCGTCGTTCTCGGGCTGGTATCATTTCGAGAAAGAAGCGGCATTGTGCACGCACGCGAACGTTTGCAAATACTTTCCGTGCCGAAAACCCCGGGCGTTAATTCGCCGAGGAACGCGAACACGTGTGCCACAAATCAGTGTCTCTCTCTCTCGCGCCGCGGAAGCCACTCGCGCGCATACATCTTCTCGTATCCCGTTTACGGGCAACGCGGTCTGAAACACGAGGTATTCTGTTTCATTTCACATATCAATTTGGACATGCCGGGATACGTCATATTCAAAGAAACTTATAGAAACGTTTCGAGCTTTAACCCTCGTGCGCCTGCCTACATTAATTATTTCTTCTGGTACTAGATTATTTTAAACGTTTATCTCTCGTGTGAATAGCGCACAGATTTAATCATTTGCACTTCTGTAAGTGGAAAAGGATAATTTTATCGATGATTTATGAACGTATATAAATCATTTCCGTCCGCGATCCATTAAAATTTCAGTACACTTTCCGATCAGAGTGATCAGAGTGCCACCGGTAAGAGATCGACCTACATACGCCGACGGAAATTTCGGCTTGACTCGCCCGTCCAAAGGCTTAGGTTGGGCATTAGGGATTAGGCGTTATCACGGATAGATATCCCACGGTGTACACCGTGTCAGAGGTAGTCAAATTGGATCAACCGATACGGGATCGCGTTATGAACGAGCTGTGTCATCCTACCGTCCTGCTGCCGGCTGGCTACCGTACGTCGCTCCTCTTCTCGCTTTATGCACCTGAGAGGGCTTTGTGTCCCTCGCGATTCTCCGTTTGTCCCGTTCCCCGCATGACACACTTCCCCGCGAATTCCCCCCTCCCCCCCCCCCTACTCCCCGACCTCCAGTATTCGCCGACTCTCGCGCGCGCGGATGGAGGATAGACGAGCGTCTCCATGCGAACATGTGACTACAACATTGGTCCTTACAGAGAGCGCGAATACATCTGCGAGCCGACATAGATATGCGCATTGTACGACGATATCGTGCAACGTAGATAGAGAGAAATGCACGAGCGAGCAGACGGGTGAGCGAGCGAGCGATCCTCACGTTGCACGCGCAGAGGGATGCAGGAACGTCGTAGCATATCACTTTCACTCACCCTCTGCTCTCTGCCCCCCCCCCTCTCTCTCTCTCTCTCTCTCTCTCTCCGGCGATGTCCACTCCCGAAGTGTGTCATGCATGCGTGAATAGAGAGCGTCCTCTCGACGTACGGCCAAATTACTCTCTCGCCTACCGGCGTCTCTCGCTCTCACCGTCAATAAATACCTTGATCAATTATCCTCGCGCGCTCGGAACATCGCGTCGTAATGCGGACGTACGGCGCGATAACGTATGTAGGACGGTAACAAATGCCTCCCGGTTACGACTCGGAAGACCGGTAATTTGACAGATGCGATCGGTTACGGCGATGATTCTGGGCGGGTGTATCTCTCTCTTCGATCATGCGACACACGCTGTTTGGTCGTACGCCCGCTGTTTACGCACCGGTATCGCCTTTGCGTATACAGACACCGTATTCGTTCGCCACGAGGTGACGTTATCGATCCGTTATATGAATTTTGTATTCCACGTTCCTTCGTTCGCCATTCTTTCTTCGTCGTCTCTTTACCATAAGAAAAAGACTCTCGCGGAGTCCAAATTGCTTATGACGCGAAACGCGTCATTAGCTTATATACCATATAGCATCGATCCCGGCTGTTCGACACCGATATACGACGCAACCGCGTGCGGGGGAGTAGGGGGAGGGGGTGAATTTTATTCGACTTTTACGAGCGACGCGATGAGTCCCGCGACGCCGTTTACGCTATATTCGACGCCGCGCGCTCTTGATCGCGACGCTGAAAATATATGGAGGTCCAGATATACGCGCGCCCGGCAATCGCCAATTTTCTCATTTCTCACGTCAACCACATATATTTTCTTGAATTCGCGCGACGTGACAAACGTAAAGGCGAGACGGAAGGAAGTTTCTCCGCTCTCGCACGCCTCGTCCCGAAGTTGCTCATCCTTAATCCTGGTATTACTTGGAGATAGACTGGAGATAGACTCTCGGGTCTGTCACGTCGGGAGACACGGCAAATTAGTTCGCATCGATCAGACGAGCCCTCCTGTCTGCAACGAGGATATACCGCGTCCGACATTGATCAATTCGTGACACGATTGATTAATTCTTTGATTAACTGCGCCCGCATTATATAATACTCGCGTGTACGAATAATGTTACCAGCTCTCTCGCACCGATTTAAAAATCTCTTCCCCTCTTCTGTCTTTGAAATCCTAATTTCGTCCCGTTTCACCGCGCGTTCACGCGTGTCGCATGTCGCATGTCGCGTGCCGGTATAAATGTATACAAGCTCGCCCGGTATAGAAATAAGAACTGTCGGTGATTAGTTTATCCCCTGCTTTGTATGTTAAACAGGACGCCAGCGCTAAATGGCGCTACGTAAAAGCCCCATTCGCGCGGTTGTATTTTAACCGAATAAATGTCGCGCGCCGGCGAAGTTTCGGCTGTCGGCTCTCTCTTTCTCTCTCACGCTCTCCATTTTGCCGATACGTTTAATACACAGGTCATGTAATCCCGGCGCAATTCGATTGCTATTCAATTGCTGCATCATGACGTGCCGCGTAGGAATAATTATGCGCTAGGCCGGGCTCCATAATACTCCAATTTCGCATTGGCGTTCGCGTCCCAGCGCGAACCATAAAGGAAGTTTCTCCAATCCGTTACTTCATTGTGCTTCCCGTATCGCGAATATAAATCGGTAGGATCGATACGCACTTTCAGCAAATTAACTATTATCCGTCGCGCGGTAATTTCCTTGCGCGAATGCCGCGCGATAATTGATACCAATGCGACGGACGGAGGCCCCGGCGCTCAATTACGATTTTCCAACGGGAGGACGACGTCTCTTGTTCCTTTGTTCGCTTCCGAGTCTCGTGACGCCGGCGAAGTGCTTACGATTATTCGTCAATGGCGAATCGATTTATTGCGATAGAACGACGGAGCGATAATAAATCACTCCGCCGGTCAACCTTATCTTTGCACCGATGTATCGCCCTTGTCAGAGCACGGTATTGTTAACCCGTTGACTGCAGAATCTATAATGTATACATACGTGTGTGTGTGTGTGTGTGTGTGTGTGTGTGTGCGCGCGCGCGCGCGCGCGTGTGTATGTGTGTACATACGTACACACACGCGTTGCGCGCAAGGGTGAAGTCGTGTACCCCGGGGAAAGAAAAGGAGAGATACACAAGAAAGGTACACAGAAAAAGAAACTCACGACTCCAGGTTCTACCTTCCCTTCCAGCAGGCAATTTAATTCTTCGCGTACATACTTTTTTCAACGCGTTATTTTATGTATCTCGATTATCTGGCGCGCCATTACATTAATTCGAGGGAGACATAAAAATCAAGTTTACTTTAACAAATTAGTTTAGCTTAACTTTCACGGCTTAACTTTATTTTTATTGGCAAATACGGGCTTGCTGCTACATATGGGAGTTATAGTAGGATAGGGTTTGTGGGCAGATGGTTGTACGAGTTAACGGTAATTCGGAGCATTACAATGGCTACGTTGGTAATAAATCATTGCCGAAGCCATTATCTCGAGCTACGTACGCGAGTACTGGCGGCGTGTAGTGCTCGCCTATGTACTACACATTTCTGGCGATCTTTCGAGCCACCTATTTTTATCCACGGGAAGAAAGAGAGAGAGAGAGAGAGAGAGAGAGAGAGAGAGAGAGGGGGGAGAAAGAGAGCACGCGTCGCTTTCTTTGCGCGACGAAAAATTCGTGAACCTTCGGCGCGCATTAGCGCCGCTCTGATTTGTTTCGTGTGCATAGTACGCTACGCGAATACAAAACGTCGCGCAACAAAACAAGCACAATGGCGAATAAAGGTACAAAAGGACGCGCGAAAGTTCCGGCTGACAAATCGAGCCACGTAGGAGGCTTCAGGCACGTAAAAATACCCCGCGAAACACATCGCGCTTACGCGCGACTTAAACGCGGCGGTCCGTTGAATCGAAGCCGCGGCTCGCGTTTCCAGGTAATTAAATAGGGGATATATGCATCGAGATTATTCAAATTACAATCGATCCCCGATAATGGACGACTAAATTAATCACACAAAATCGAGTCCATCTTGCGGCTATCATTACTGCAAATTCATACACTTCTTCTCTCTCTCATCACCGATTAAAATATCAAGATTAAAATTTCTTCATGTCGTCCACGAGATAATATTTTCAATTTTTTCAATTATATCAATTTTGCGTTCACAATCGCACAAAATGTTTAAAAATTTTCGAACATATGTATGCAACATTTTACATTATTTACATCAGTAAAGCAGAAATTTCGTTATATTAATACATGGAGCTTTTGATATCGAATGTGTAAATATTATGCAGATAGTGCTTTTTGTTATTTGCGATAATAATAGTCAGGAATCATCCAATTTGTTTTGAATTAAATCTGAAACGAAATCTGTTAATTTCATTTCTGATTGTTTTATTATTCTGTTATTATTGTTATTGCAGTACAATGAAAGATGTTACCTATTATAACATGATATTTTAATAGCTTATTCTGGCAATTGATAGGAGTTTAAAAAATCTGACATAAAAATGTCGCGATAAACGAGAATAAAGTTGATTACTGATATTATGTGATATTTGCACGCTCAGATAAAAAAATGGAATAGTTGTTATATTAAAAATAATTCATATTAACGATATAATAAGTAGAGACATTTATATTTTTTTTTTTTATAAGTTTAACACATATTTTATATTTTTAGCCGCATTTAAGAGAGCTGAGAGATCATCACGATGTAAAAGTTTATCGTGCGACGAAGTCTAAAAAGAAATTATGACTAAGCGGTGATTTATTAATTAAGCGATAATGAACGAAGCTTAATGGTCAACTCAGCGCTCCAAAAACGCGTTGCATATGCTCGGCTTTTTAAAGTTATCCGATCGAATTTTTGTCTAAGTACCAAAGTATTTAACGGACTTTGGAGAGAAAAGTATTAAGCGTTTAATGCAATTAATCGACGAGTAATGTTCTCTTATGGATTAAAAGAGCTTACGGCTTTGAAATCGAGTGTTTTAACAGAAAGCCGTGCAGTTTAAACCGAGATTAAAGGAAGCTGGAAGAATGAGCTATAAGATTCAGATATTATCTTAATCTGTTCAGTCGCTCTCCACGACGAGAGATGATCGGTCGAGAAGAACAGAACAGGTTGGACTTTATTGTTATACGTTTGTACTGTTGTTTGCCACGACGTTAGATTACACTCGCAAATATTTATATTATTACAAAGTTTAATTTTGTCTAATCGTTACAAATTGAAAATAATTTTAAATCATTGGTATAGTTTTTCATAAAGTTTCTTAATAAAGGCTTCTATAAAAATTTCTTCTAATAAATCTTTTAATCTTTGCGTGTTTACTTTCTACACGCTAGAAATGAAACCTTCATTTCCATAAATAATCATGCGCTTATTAAAATAACTCAATATTAAAAATAATAACAACATAGCTAGCATCGGTAGCTTGATACAATTAAGGATTAATGAAAGTAATTGCGGCCTTTTCAGCTTTTAACAAAGCTAGAAAAAAAAAGTTATTGCAGCGCGCGCGCGCGATCGTTATTCGCTAATCAATCTTCAATATCCGCGAAATTAAACCGCGCGCTTTTATTTCTCAAAGTTATCTCATTAAAGCTAGCGAGCATAGTTCATGCGGTTTTCGCTCTATAAAATCGATATTTAGTATTCATTATAGGAAGAACAATAAGCGTTAGAGATTATCAATTAACATGTTCGTTCCCGTACACCTTCCTTTCATATTCTCGACAAATTATACTCTGACCTGTCTATTGTGACTATTTTTTTTTTGCCATTGCGGCGCGCACTCATGTACAATACAAATATTGCGGGAGGTATAATAAGCGCTAGTTTTTCCATGGACGCACAGCGAGATCGTATTCTGATACGCGCGATACAATAGAAATCGTGTTATCAGAGATCAATAATGAAAAATGCTTCGGATTGTTAATGATCGAGATATACATAGCCCGACTGCCGCAACATATTTCTTGGCATCGTCTTCCTCGTCTATCTCTGTTTTATTGATGTCCCCTCCCCTCCCTTCCCCGCTCGTCTAATACCACCATCATGCCGTCGTCACCGGCGGTTTATGACGCCGAATCTCGTCGCAAATTTGAAGTTGTGCAACGAGCAGTCGCTACGGCCTCTTCTTGAAACTTTTTTCATAAAGTATCCCGTATATTCTCTATTTTCTTTTTCGTGATACCTCAATAGAGAGAAGCTTCAGGGGGGATGATGGAGGAGAAGGGGAAGGGGCAACCTTCGTTACGATACAATATTTTAATTACCGATTACGGTATACAATATTTTACGTCTCTTCGTAAAGTGTGTATTGTCCTCGCCGCGCGGCGAATTTCGAAGTAGTATAGCGAAAGTAGCGTCAGACGCGTGGACACACACGCGTTTCTCGACTCACGGAGCGTTTTATCCTCGCGAATGTCCGCGGATTAATCGGACGTTACAGCTTCGAAAGCATCGGGCCATCTACACGATTTCCCGATATTACACGGGAGTAAAATGTACTTCCTGGAATATACGCGCGCGGGCGCGCACCGCGTGTCGCTTAAATCGATTTCCGGTGAAGATTAATTGAATATCCGGTCGTCTCTCTCTCTCTTTCTCTCTCTCTTTCTCTCTGTCTGTTTCGTTCTCCCTCCTTCGTTCCATATTGAGCGAGAAAAAATGCCGGATTCCCATGGCACTCTGGTATTTCTGTTCACGGCGCCGTTCCTGTCTTTTCGTACGTGCCACCGGGCCGTATCGTGGAATTTCACTGTCTCGATCGATGGGCGGATTTCAATCTGTACATCCTGCACATATACATCGGAGTATGATATCAGTGGTAGCACGACGCATACTCGTTTCCGAGTCTCGCTCGCCGTGTCTATGTATTCGTCGGATGAGAGGGAACGATAAAGTATTATGCGCCCGGATCAAGAGTGATATTTCAGGATGAAAGAAATCTCAATGGTTAACGCAATGTCGGAAGTGTGTAAACTGAGAAAGGAAGGTGCGATAGTAACGAGATAGTTAAGAAAGCGCATGGCGTAATTAAATTGTTCCTACGTATCCGAGAGGAAGAGGGAGAGGGAGAAAATATGGGAGAAAATATTATTATTATAAAATTAAGCGCGGGTAAAATTACGAAAACTTTCGCATCAATCTAACAAGATTGCCCCATTTTACGATTACATCAGTCGTAAGCCATAATTCATTTTTTTACGACGTATTCCATCGTGAAAATCTCACGCTGTTTGCCACGCAATGTAAATTCCCGATACAGATCCGAAACGTGACGTCAGATTATTACGGCGCGATGCCGTTAGAATTAATGCACGCTCGAAACTGGACTATATATCGCGCTGTTTTTCGATCGTTAACGAAGTCTGGTCGTGGCTCGGAATCGCCGGTCGCATAAATGCCGAGTAAAAAGTTATTAATTCGAACGGTGTAATTTCGATATACGCTCAGTTTCATACGAAACATGAAAATGAAAATTTCGCGAAAAATTCACCGTACATCGGATAAGAAAATTTTGCTCGGAATTTCGCATCGCGCGTGATTTCATTTGCGCAGAAAAATAAAACGGATCCGCGCGCGCGTTCTCGAACGCGCATGGCGATTCCGACATAATTTTTCATCCGGATGCACCAGGAAGGTCTCGCTACGATCCACCTCCAATGAAGTTCAGTAGCTAGCAAGGTAATTATCTGCAAATTAAACTCTCGCTCCCCTCATCCATGCCTCTTCCACTTGTGTTCCTCTATGTCGCCCCCATTCCTCCCCCTTTTCTCTCTCTCTCTCTCTCTCTCTCTCTCTCTCTCTCTCTCTCTCTCTCTCTCTCTCTCTCTCCCCTTTGTTGTCTCGCTCTTTTGCTCTCTTCCTCTCGCTGACACGGTATTATTTGTTAATGCGGTATTAGCTCGAATTACCGGTTAAACGTTGTACGAGAATTACGCGTAAACTATTGCACTTTATTCGATTATGAGTCACAATGGACACGGTGAGTATTGTGCGTTCGAAGGGCCCGAGGCACAAGTGCCCCGTATGTACGTACGTATCGACATGATCGAATTATTTGTTTGCATTTGCGGGGGCAGCAAATGTAACGATGCAATCGAACGCTTAATATCGTCCGGCGGATCGTGGAACCTCGAGATAATGCGTCGAATATTAACCGACTCATCTTAACGGCGTAGATTGGGTACGAACAGAATGGGCGCTAATGAGTGTCTCGAGAGCCGTACGTGGGAAAAGGGAAACCGAAAGGAGGGATGGAAAAAGATGGCGAGTCTGCGGAATTAATTTGTTCGGATCTGCGAGTTCGAGCGGGATGCGATACATTTGTGACGCTCGCATTTATTTTTTTTACGCGACACGTAAAAGCACGTCACGTACATTTTTATAAATTTTGCTCTAGGATAAAAGATATATAGCCTTCTCATCTGATGAAGATTTAAGCCGTACAAAGAGCTTATTTTATGGGGACCAAAATATATTTTAAATTCAAAAGTATTCTGCAATTCAAATATATAACACGTATTAAATCGTTTAGCTACTGCATCAATATTTTCCTCTGCGTTCATATATTTTGTTGAAAATAAAATTTGACACTTTTAAAAATTTCTTTTATAGTCACTTTAGTAATTAAAATGGGAGCACAGATACAATTGTTTGCATTAATTTGCTTTTACAGAGTTGCATTGTAAGTGACAATAATATCCGTATGAAAGTTAATACCTCGAAGCGACGTCAAGTATCGCAACAACATCGCATTAATTATTATTTTGTCTAAATGAAATTATAATTCTGTCATCATATATGTCTTTTACATAAAATTATATTATTTCATATAAAATATATTTTTAATTGTATTGATATAATTTTACGAAAATGAATATTTAATTACAGTAATTTTATGTAGTTGTCTCATATTTCTCTCCAATAAAAAACTAATTACACAAATTTATAAAATCAAATCTAAAAGTCCGATTGAAAATAACTTTAGATTATATTATTTTCCAATATTATATCTTTTGTATCGAACAAACGTAGTGGCTTTTTAAAATTTATTCTTTTTACATCATACTCCTAAAATATGCAAATATCGAATTCATTTGGTATTTCAGAGCTAACTAAATATTATTTTTAAAATTGGATATTTTTTTCTATAGAAAATTTAAAAAGCTTTAAAAAGTATTTTTATAATAATTACTCTGTGACTAGATATTAGGTTATTAATAGAAACAGCTCAATTAACATATGCAAATATTATGCGCGTAATTGTTCTTTTGACGTAATTGAAGAATACATTATTAATGCAATTAGTAATCTCGTGATAAGTTAATATCGCACTGAGTAAATAACGGTATGGTTCGCATAATAGTCTCGAATAAATTGAATGTGGTACATCAATATAATCCACCATCCCTTAAATTCACTATCAAACGCCTCCCCCGTGTAACTTTCTTTAATATGTAATTTGATGACTTTAACATGTAATTTTGCTATTATTATAATGAAATAATAATTGAATTATTATTATAGCGAAATAATGTCCGGTCATAAAAAAAAAAATGAGCGCTATTTCAAGTTTCTTTCTGCGAATTTGTTGCTTTTTCCTCGTACTTTGTATGTCACAGGTGGCATTCTGAATGTCCGAGTTTTCTCACGCGCGTCTAAGGCACGATCGCGAAGATATAGCGAACAACTGGTGACCGACGATCGTTATCGCGTGTAAAATGCCTCGCGATCGTAAAACTCAACAACTACGTGTCCCGCAGCAAAAGTAGTGGATGGTTGAAAAAATGCCGGAAGTTGGGGATGGAATAGCGACGGGTGGAAATGCGACCACCACGCGTAAAGACACGCGAGTGCGCCGTGGAACGAATTACAGCGAACGCGGTCGTTTTCTCTCGCTCGTGGACGTCATCGGGATCAGAAATTCTGGCTTCTGAATGTTCTTTAGAATCTGCGAACATTTATCGCCTCATGGTGATGAAGCCACGTGTGTGTCGTCACGGGTGTGTCCACACATCGATGCATCGCGTCGTCGTTCGGCGTCGATGTGTAGATGGAATGTAATATGGTGGCTGGTAGCGTCACATGGCTATTTAGAGGAGTTCCAGGACAGTCGAGCAAGGCGAGAGAAGGATATGCCGAAAGCGAGAGAGAGAGAGAGAGAGAGAGAGGGAGAGGGAGAGAGAGAGAGAGAGAGAGAGAGCGAAGGTGGAAGATGCGGTTGGAAGAGGTAAGGACCGAGAGGTAGAGGACGTAAGAGACCGGCACGAAGAGACGCTCGAGGCAATGCACCCTTTTCCATGTCTTTCCGTCGAGCTTCTCCTCTCCTTCTTCCTTCTTCTCGTCCCCGTATCCACCCCGTACGAGACATTCTCTCGTCGTCGACCCCCCGCCGCTATCTCCCTTTGTTCGCGCGGGCGACGGCGATATTCTGCGGGAATCCGCAGATGTGGTTCTCGGTCGTATCCAGTGCGATCCAGCCCGGCTTGCGGGGGTCGGCTTGCGAGTTTGCGAAAAGCCAGCGCCATTGACATCGGCACGGTGTGCGCGCACGGGCATTGTTACGCCGCGACGAGCTAATAAAGAAAAATAGAGGCTGCCGCCGCGGATATTAGTTGCCCTCTGGTGTTCGCGCGAAATCGCAGTGCGCCGAGAAAAGGACCGGGCCGTTGGACCAGGGGCGGAGATGGTGGAGAAGGGGGGGGGGAGGGGAGAGGAGAGAGGAGAGGAGGAGAGAAAAAGTAATGCCACGGTGGGATTCTTTATTTATGCCGCGCGTTTTCCCGATGTTAATAACAACTAAGTTTCCCCGGGATTTTATTTGAGAATCCTACGTCGTGATGAAGAGCGATTTCATCCGTCTACATCCTTGATAGTTACAAATGAGAACGCTCTCCTCCGCGTTCGCGGTGAAACTAGGGTACCGCATTTAATCGTCCGACGTATGAAATATTATCGTTTAATTAATGACCGTAATATTACGGTGAATAGTCGATTATTCGGCAGTCTTTGTAACGCAAATTAGCTAATCGAGAAGCTAATCGCGAGCCGAATAAATAGAGAGAAGAGGAAACGGATCGGCACAAATTAATACAAAATGTATATTGAGAAATATCCGCTCTGAATAATCGTACAGAACGAACATTTTCCGTAATAAGGCATTTTTAAAATTCAAAAGAAATGCTGAAGAGCGACTTCTCGAATATCAGTTCGCCAGGATAAAAGGTGATGAAAATAAACAAGCAACATTAACAAGGCAATATTGTGAGTGGTTTTATTTGCTCTATGAATTTTCAAGATTTTTATGGAGCTCGTGTATCTGCTTTCGTTTCATGATTGACCCTAACGTATATTTTATCTAGCTGAAAAGAAGAATGATCCAATCGAGATGAAGCATTCTCAACTCTTAGAAGAATTACATTTAAGTGTGAGTTACATTTAAATTATCTCAAAAAAATTCGAGAACATACTTTCAATTTTCTAGTGTAGATGTCTGTACTTCATTTTGGACAAAAATAAAATGTATAAGTTAATTACCAAAGATTAATAGAGATTTGAATAAAAGTATTATCATTAAAAAATGATAACTTCTTAAAAAAAAAAATATATATATATATATTTTTTTTTATATATATATATATATTTTTATATATATATATATAATATATATATATATATAAATGATTAAGATTTTATAATTTAAGAATGAAACTTTGAAAAAAGAAATACCAGAACTACAAAAAATATAATTATTCGAAAACATGAAGATGAGAATGATTTTCAATAAGAAGCAAATAGAAAAAATCAAATATCGCTGAAATATACGTATTTTGTTTTATTTTGGTGCAAAAATAATATTTTTCCCAAGAGACTCAATGTTATTCTGCTCGCACATAATGCGAATCGAACTTTTATTCTTTTATCTAAATCCATTTTTCCTAAAATAATATTTCTTTTAAATAAATTTTAAATAAAAACAAATATTTAAATATTGAAGATAAATGAAGATACAATACTTTTAGTGATTTTTAAAATAATTTTATTTTCATTTCTAAAAAGGGCACGTTAAATCGATACTTGAATGTATCGAAGTTATTGTTGTCGTTTTTTGAATCGGCGATGTTGATTGGTTCTCTCGTGATGACAACCGCTTACGAAGTATTACGAAATAAGCGGCTGTCATCACGAAGACATTTTGAAATTATGTTGTAAGGATTGAGTGTATCAGTATTATATAATTTTTGCTCTTTCTGTTTTAAAAGATAAATAGCGTGAACGCAGCCCGTGTAAAGGAATGAAAAAAGTTAGTTAATAAATAAATAAATAAAATAGCAGTATAAACACATAGCAAGAAATATAAACAATAAGAATAAACAGAAAGAGAAAATTTAAGAAAGTTGAAAAAAATCACGATTAAACATAAACAACCATTTAAAAAATAAAAATAATCTCATTATATAATTTTTGTTCCTTCTATGTAAAAAAAATAAACAACGCGCGTAGCGCGCGTCTGTAGTGTCTAGTGACGTAAAAAATACAGGTTCAATACTTAAATAATAATGCGTAAAATTTAACTCATTATTATTCCGAATCACATTGATGGATTCGGTCGTCCTACCGCACAAAATCTCTCCTATCACCAACATTTTATTTCAGATGCGAAAAAATGGCGAACCCTTCGAACTTCTGAAAAACTTTCATAGAAGTCGGTCGAACACAAAATACTCAGATTGTCAACAGATTAATGAAATAACCTCCTTGAGTACATCTCTCCTTTAATTTTTTCTTTTATCTGCAGTGCCGCTCGCGGAGATTTTAACACAATCGATCGCGGTCAATACACATTAGAATCTCGGGGCCCATATTCCCATTGTATGTACAAAGCTAAATACAGCTGGCCAAATCTCATTTGATGTTTACACCGGGCGCATTCAGCGGAGACAACAGTTGAGTAGCAATTGAATACGATCGGTATATACTCTGAGATATTCAGCGAAGCGGGTTGCATTGCTACTCAAGCGCTACTCGATTGTCGTCTCCACTGAATTGGCGCCCATTGACTGCGATATTCATATAGGGCGACATTGAAAACTATTGTGGTGGTACCTGTATCAATCAGGGGGAGGGCTATTGTAAGAAGCGAGCGCATTCGCGTTCGCGGATTGACGCGAAAGAATTACGGCGGAAGAGTGCATTAGCGCGGCAAGAGTCGAAAACACTCGACTCTCGAGAAAAAAAAAAAACGTAAATTCATTTTCCATCCAACGCGACGTAATTTACATCGAACGCGGAATATCGCGGCATCTCGCGCCTTTATCACGTGACAAGATGTACACGCGTTTGCGCATGTTTACATGCATATTTCATCGTGCACGGTGCTCGTATTCTTTCATGTTTTATCTCATCTATACATCTTATCGCGCGTGAACGCGTTAAGTGCGGAGGGCAACTTGTTCTTTCGCGCTCTTTACCTCGTATTGTTACATCCATTGTTACATCCCTTTGTTTCCACCCTTGCTTTTTTCTCGCTTCGCTCGCATGGCGAATAACAGGGGGACGGGGGGGGGGGGGAGGGGAGAGAACGGGGAGAAACGTTCGCAAAATTTTGAGAATTTTACTCGGAAGCTAAAACTCTGAGAAAACGCGCCGAGTTGTTCGATCAACCCGACGAAGCTTTAAAAATAAAAGCCAGATGTCGGATATTAGCTCGCCTCTTTGGGATATAACTAGAAGAGGGAGGGCGTTCATTTCGAACACAATGACGAACCCTCTGATCCGTCCGGTACATGGCTTCCGAAAATTTGCGTGGAATGCGAGCTCTTATAAGGCTGCGCTAAATTTTGTCCCTGTCCCGGAGAATGTTGGATGCTCGCTCGCGAAGCGATCCAAATGAATGCGAATGAGGGGGTGTTTACCCTAAATCATTCGGCGTATTTTTATTGGACGTGAATAGATATTAGCGATAATTCGATTTTATCAGATTTTAGAAGAAAATAGATTTTCCTCAAATTTTAGAAGATTGAGCGATCGGAAGGCGAATGATTCACAAGTATTATTACGTCGGGGTGGATTCGCGAGCAGGCCACGATGAAATTGAACTCGAAACGTATTAGAGCCGCGCGAGACGGTGTTTCAACACGAGAATGTCTGGTACGTTTTATCGACACGGTCGGTCTAATTTCAGAACGTGCCCGAGAGGTCAATGGGCTACTTATTCTCCAAGTCCGATACAAGAATTACCGGCGTGAATTATCGATCGCCCGCGCGAATTCCTATCGCGCCGAGAACGATCCATCTCCCTTCGTGACGTAGCCGCGAACACGTCTATCGACATCGGGTTATAACTGACCGAAAGGAAGATTAGCAGGGAACACTTTTCCGTATCAATATTACACCACGTAGGAGCCGCTCCCCTAATTGTGCCGGGGCCGTTGTTTGGAAATGAGTGTAGCACGCATTAATTTGCGCCGGGTGTGTTTTTTCCCAGGGTTTCATCAGGATAAGTCTCTCGGAGTAGTCCAAGGAGAAAACCGATATTACTCGGCGTTTGTTTCTACAAGCTATTTTGGCAGAATTTGAAGACAATTGCCACGATTCATTAAGACGGCAAATAGCGATTTCCGCGTGAATTTCCAGCACTTCGACCAAGTCGTTTTGAGTCGATATTGTTTTTCGATGTTTTTGATGATGTTGTACAAATAACACTTAAATGGTATTGTATTGTCTAACGATTCTCCTTTTTTTGTTGTAGATTCGAAGATGAATTGGCCACTGGTGCTGACTTGTTTTTTGCTGCCACAATCGTGCATTCTCGGTGCATCGCGTGGTAAGTTATTTTATCGAAAATTCTCTGGCAGAAACTAAATCGATTATAGATTATATCAGAGATTTTATATATATATATATATAAATATTTATTATAGATATTTTGAGTGTAAAAAAATACAATATCGAAATATCTTACATAAATTTAGACATGTTTTCTTATTTAATGGTATTCTCAAAAATTTATTACATGAATTTTTTGATACAATTTTAGATTATAATATAGATATTTTAGACAATATCTCAAATATTTTTGAACAAAAATTTATGGTAGATCTTATATATATATATATATATATATATATATATATATATATATATATATATAATTTTATATCTTTAATATAAATGGCAAATAATGTAATACAGAAATAATTCAATATTTGCAGTGAATAAATAGATATATTTATGTTTAATAATATTATAATAATCTAAAGTTGAAACTTAAAAATAATTTAATCGACATAAAACGTTTAAATTGAAAATAAAGTCTTTATATTTTAAAATACTATTTTGGAAATAATTTTAAGTTTATTTTTTGCATACTTATATAATCTGAATTTTATAATTTTTATCACTGAATAAAAGTGTCTTTATATTTTTTTAATATTATCGAGGAGTTTTTAAATGTTTGATACGTGCCTGTAGTAAATTATAATAATTTGCAAGAAATAACATGTATATAAATATCAAATATCAAAATTCACATGTATTTATATATAAAGAGCACATTGCGCAACATAAGAATATTTGCGGATCACTTTACGCGAATGCGACCAACAATACTATTACTATTCGTTGCACGACTGGGCTATCGTTACTGCTCTCGTTGTTGTGCAACGAGCTGCAAAAGCTGGCCTCTAAAACCAGAAAAACCCCCGAATTGGGTCATTCCTTTTTTTCTGTCACCGGCGACGAGCAGTAGTGGGGCCACGAGAGGCAGGCGGAAAATCCTTAATCCACCTCGGTCGCTCAGAATCTGGCGTGAACCCGTGCGAAAACAACGTCGAGGGGTGGATTATGATGATCGTGGAAACAACGGCGCGGGGCTGTTCGTGTTCCTCTAAATGGCCGGGTGGTTTTCCCGGATGTATTGCACACCCAAGCGTGACCCATAAGCGTGGTTCTTTTCTACCAGTTCTCCCCCAGCTGTGCGCGGATAGACAAATTAGTCCTCTTTCACCCTTGCTCGGGCTGGAGGGCTAAGAGGCTTTTGTACAGCGTTTGTACCAGTGGAGCTTATTTCTCCGCTAAGCTCCCACGCGGTAACAGATCGTCTTATAATGACAATGAAGGCTCTCCGTTACACCCACGTAGAAACCCACGTCCGTTATTTCTCAAAATACGCGATCACGCGAGGTGTTGTGTTATTTCTATCGACAGCCGATTTTTGACGGCGATGATGAATAGAGCGAGAAACCTTTTTCGATACCTTTAGTACGATCGAACCTGATGATTCTTTCCTTTCGAACGTAATTCTTTATCGGATGGGCAGAATCGCGCGGATAAATGTCTCTTTGACACGTTTGCGTGCGACTGCATCCGTCCTGCGAAATAAACTCACTGTCCCATTTGAAAGTTGTTCAGCGGCTTCAACTTGTCTGGTCCTATCGAGGCAAATCTACCCCCGTCTACCTACGTACGAACGGACACAATCTCCCGAGTTCGCCGGAGCGACGACCGCGGGCAGGAACTTCGATTTCGAGTACACAAGAGACATCGAGTACGCGTCTCCCTAACACCCCGATTCAGGTCAAAGTGTATTTTCTCGGTCGCGCTCTGACGACGGCAAACGAACCGCAGCGGTACGCGCGTCCGGAATTTGCCAAGGCAGACTTTCCCCCTTTTGACTTAATTGGCGGCTTTCTCGCACCGTCTCGGGACCGTCTTTGACTTTCCTTTCAGCGACCGAGAAGTCCGAAACTCGCCAATGGTCAGCGGCGCGAGACAATGTCGTAAAGACTCGCGAAGTAACGAGCTGCGGTAACGTTCCATGTTCGTGCACCGGCGAACTGTCGTTTCGGATGTCGAGGACACCAGGGGATAAGGGTATTAATTTATGTAATGTATTATTTTACGTACGTTTTATCAATGCGCTTTTAATACACATGAAATTGGCTTTCCAATTGGATCCCGACGAGTCAGGATATTTAATTTTCAATTTTTACTTATTTCTACTGTTAGTCGTATATTATTTTGATTAAAAGACATTAATGATATCGCGATGTTTTATTTTCTTCGCGTAATAAAAATAGTATTCTCGATATAATAATATAAATAATAATTGAAGTACCTCTATCTCGATCTCTCGATTTTCCGGCTTATTTAATTCCTAGTCTCGAAATTTACGTAAAGACGTGAAACGTCAATGAACTCGCGTCATTTCTTCTTTGTCACGCGAAAGCACTTCTTTTGACTTCTTGAATTTGGTAACTAACTTAATTGGCGGGACTTCGAGATGGTCGCGGACCGTCTTTGTGGATTGAAGTGGCCACGGGACCACGACGCTTTAGAGGGTCGTGGACGACGACTAAGAAGCTCGAAACTTGTTAATGGCGTGGGTGTTATAGGACAATGGCGTAAAGACTGTTGAGATTACGAGGGGACTGTAAGACTTCGTATTTGATGCAAACAGGACCAATTAAGTCGTTAAAGGAATAGGCTTTCTTCTTCTTGAATCAAGAGTATCAGGGGTATACGTATATATATGTATACGAAATGTCTTATCGAACAATTAAAATTCCAAATAGGTGATTTATAATTGTGAATTTTTTGATATAAATTTAAAATTGATTTTCGCTAATCAAAACGTTGACGTATCGATAGTTTTTGAACGCTTGGAAATATCCGGATGTTCGCTAATCAAGGGATTGTAAATGGGTAGCTGTACCGTTCGATAGTAGATTTACGACCATTATTGGGCTTTGCACATATTTAGCAAATGACAGTGAAATACAATATGGCGGATCGTTCTGCTCAGTAGAGATATAAAGCCTCAACGTTGGCAAAGCCATGTTCGCTGGTTGCTGGCTAGTGGAAACAGTAAATCTAAACGCTTATATGGATACGTTACGTGTATGAGAGAAGCATGTATATGCCAGTGAGTCCCTATTATTTCGAATATCAATGCGGCATTAAGCCGATGTAAACCGGGGGTAAATACGATCCGGATACCCTGTAGTCAGCGAATAAAATCATTTGGCTACAGGTGTCATTTCCGACAATTTGCTTACCATTATTTTGATTTGCATTTAATTTTACCGTCATTTCGGGGACATTGTGGTTTTGAGAATGAAGGGTTCCGTAGTATTATTCTCTAAATAAATGTCAAACTGTTATATTTATCATAGTCAGATATAGAAATGTATTTTAGTAACCGATTTTTAATTTTATATCCTAATAAAGATCGAGCTGACTAATCTGCGTGCCAAATAATTTGCCAAAAAATTTAATATTAAAGAATTATTTTGGTATTTTAGATATATTTGATGCCGAAAATGGAATTTACAATGCACGCGCGATAACAACGTACGAAGTCTCCATCCTTTCTTTTTTATACATATTCGTCATTTTACTTATATATCGCAACAATCTTGCTTTAACCTACGATGCAAAAATTCGACGGATTTAGTTATATCTTTGTAATACCTTTGAACGCGCGGAGAATATTTGCTTTGAAGTAATCTGCAACGGAAAAGAGTGTGGGGGAGCGCGCCCCCTGATATGACCTTTTTCATCAGGATGAAAGAGAGTATAGGAGAAACCGAAAGAGAGCGAGAGAGAGAGAGAGAGAGAGAGAGAGAGAGAGAGAGAGAGAGCGCGTGGAAAAGAGAGTTAATTTTACGACGAGAAAAATGCGCGTTTACCGGCCGGTTGTGAGAAAGGGACGAGGCGAATGCCCGAAGCGAAACGCTGAATTTGTTTCTTGTCCCTGGCGAGTGGTTTTGTAGCTTTGTAATAAAACTGCATTTTTTTTCCATTTCCGCGTACAGCACGCGCGCGTCGAAATTAACGTTACGCGGAGACGAGCATTACGCGAAGTTTCCGGTTAATGGACCGTAACGCTTATATCTGGCTGCCCTTGGTAATTTATCGGCGACGAGATAAACGCGATAAACGTTGCCCGGCCATCGACACTGACGAATCGGCGGGCTGTGTGTAACGCTTTGCAACTTTGCGCTGTTGCATTGCGAGCCGACCGAAAATCCGATGATAGACGACAGCCAGAACGGAAAATAGGTTTTTCCCTCGGAGCTGCTCCGGAGCGTAAAGCCATGAGACTCATGAGGCACAACGCGCGATTCGATCGCGATTCTCCTCTCCGGTCTTTTCTCCTGGAGCGTTTTCCGCTGTCTCTTCCACTCCAGGCCGCCTCACGAGTTTCCCCCCCCCCCCCCCCCCTCGCTCGGCAATGTTTGTGGACGAGGGCAGGACGCTTTTACGGAGGCACACATAATTTTCTGCGCCGACTGCTTGCGCTTCGTAGGTGGTGGATCATCCTTATCTGACCGCCTAGCAGATATGCACGTTCTTCGGCCGAGATAAGGCGCATCCAACGCCGAGGTGAATTTTCGCGCGATCGTGCGCCGCCTCAGATTGCTCCGTCCTCCACATCTCCCGCGTCTCCCCCCCCCTCTCTCTCTCCGCGAAACGCTTGATTTAGTGCCATAATCGCCCGCGGATATTTGCCTTGTGTGTAACGTGCCAAACGGATAAACGAGTGTCGCGGGTATCATTTAAGGGGTAGCCCCCCCCTCCCCCCCTCCCGATCGTACGTGCCGGTATCGAATCACGATTCTGGCTTCCATAAACTTTCTGTTGGTATTCCTTATTGCGTTGCGCACGCAATTATGTTGCATAATTACCGTCTATCTGCAGATCTAAAGTTAGAATATTATTAGCAGCGTGACATAAATGCACCGAAAACTGTCATCTTTTCAGTCTGTATAATATAGAAGAGGTAGATAGAGACAGAAAAAAGATCGTTGAGATGATAACAATAGACGGTAATAAGGCTAACGAAAATCAACGTTGCAAAGAGTACACAATTATATATGTTTAATTTTAACTAACGTTTCATTAAAATAAAAAGTGTCAAACGTTTTCGATTCGAATTTGAGTTATCTTCTGCGTAACATTGTAGTAAGGATATATTTTTGAATTTCCAATTGATGAAGCTCGTAAGAGATGATAACATATCATCGGTTGACTAAATGAAAATATTAATTAAATGAAATTATTAATAAAAAAATTTTTTAATGCGAGATTCAAATCGGAAGAGATAAAATTACGAAGCGTATTTTTTCTCTCGACTTTTAATGATTTTGGATATAGTCATGAAATGTAGAGGTATATCGTGCCACTGTGAATCCAATGAATCGTACGGAATTTGTAACGTTATGAAAAACATAAAATTTTCGTAATTGCGATATCACGCGGGAATGTGCATAAAACGCGATTATATATGACCGGCCGCCCACGGTCGTCCCTCGATCCCTTTTCCGTTTCTGTTGCCTAGAGAGGAACACCACGTGGAAGGTTAATCAGAGTCAAGGCAAATAAGCGGAGCTACCAGCTCGGTAATTAGCGAGGTCCGTTAAAATGGATTCCAACACTAGTGCGCGCGCCCACCCGCGTGAGGGACGCAAAAAAGGAGCGTCGCGACGACGATTAAAAGCCGGCTCGACAACGAAGGCTCCCCTCTTTTTCGCTCTCCCCCCCGTTTTCTCTTTCTCTATCTCTAATAAAGCCGAAAACGTTTTGTCGGAAAACGTTTAAAATACTGTTTAAGGCGGCGAATCGGTAATTAAAGCGACGGGGATTGTTGCCTAGGAAAACCGAACGCCCATAATCGACGTCGCGAAATAGGAATGGAATTTGAATGGAATTTGTCTTTTTTCTCGGTTTATCCGACCGTGTACCAATACGCTCGCTTGTTAACGATTAGGGTACAGTGGTATGCGGGGGAAACGGTTTAATGCCATTCGTAAACGGTAAACGATATCTGTAACGGTAAATGATATTATTAATATCGCATTATGTTCTGCTAGTTATAATTCGTTCGTAGAGATTTATTCGATTGATAAATTGAATCACGTTTATGGCACTAATGAAATTTATTATTTATTTCAACAAGGGTGTCGCCTCTCGCTCGCGGAAATCGCTTGTTAATTCGCGCATCCTCGCATTCTCATTAACCTTTCTTCTTCAACACGTATAAAAAAAAAAAAAAAACATTCGAGGGATGTGGTTATCTCTTTCGCTCTATCGAACATCCTGTGAAATCTCACTTGTGCGCAGGCGACGCATCGGAGAACACACAGTGCGCATTCAAGCTGCACGCTGTTATCGAGAGGAGTAAGAGAGGAGAGAGAAAGAGAGAGAGAGAGAGAGGGGGGGTGAAGGAGAAAGAGAGAAGAAGAGAGAAAAAAGCGGCGTGATTCCGACGGAGCGGAATAACGTGTGGGAAAGCACGAGGCGAGGAAGGGGTTAAACAACGTGGAGGGGGATGGAAAACCGGAGGCTCAGCTTCGACCGAGTTTTTCGGCGGCATTACCGATTTATATTTTACGCCGGATTTACCGTCGGATGTGTATGTTTTTAATATCCTGGATGCACAAACCGCGCGCGCGTACCGATGCACCGATGCATCTCGCTCGACGAACGTTCAGCGATGCACGAATAGCTATCCTCTTGCTCCATCCCCTATCCTCCCTTCGTTTTCCCGTCGCGCGTCCTCGTTCACCCCTCGCTCTTCCTCTCATTTCTACACAAATCCGTGATCCTTTATCCGCTTTTCTCTCTCTTTCTCTTTCCCGTTATCGTTCTCTCGTCGCTCCATCTCTTTCCCTCTGTTTGCTGCTATTTCTCTTCGCGCGTCTTCTTCATCCCTGCATCTTTTCCGCGAATTCTCCCCTTCCCCCGTTTGCCCACTTTGTGATCTTTTAAAAATCCTTCTCTTCGTGCAGCTCGCGCAATTCATTTTCTCGAGTAGCATCACCAATCTCTTGACTCGTTTCTTGCGAGCGTTAACTTTATTTTAGTACTGTCCTATCACGACTTTGTACGACTGCGCGTGCAGCGGATTAGCAACATGTCACTTATACACTCTACTTAATATTTTACTTTATTCTGTATACATAAGCGAGATGTATCCGACGAATCCTTCTTTTTATTCTTCAACAATTTGAAGTTACTTTCTTTCACAAAAATAGCAAGAAGAATTAGCGGGTCTTACATTCAGAGAAAAATTATATTTAAATTGAAAAAATTGTTTTTTTAACTTGGTTTTTTTAAGTTAAAATGAAAGTGCTTTTAAGAAAAATAAAAGTTTATTTGATTTCACGAAATGACGTTATTAGTCTTTTTTAAGATAGATAAATTATTTATTCAAATTATTTGTATAAATAAAATAAATAATTGTTTAATTCGAGGAAAATATTGACAGAAATGTAAGAAATAATTTAATTGTGGTTATATTAAACCAAGAAAATTATTTTTTTAAATAAAATAAAAGATTTTTTGAACTATATACGCTAGGCTTACGACTGCAAAAAAGTATATAAAAGTATTTCTGCGTGACTATATTTTTGGTTTGTTAATCACGAAGATTATTCGTAACTTGACAAAGGAAAGGATCGCGAAAAGCCGTTAGTGTTCCTTCGCGTTTGATCAGGCGGTTTCTAATCTATTCTTGTGCTCTTTCAAAATATTTTATTAATACTTCTATTATATACTGTGATTTGAAATTATTTTACGTGATTCTAGTGTCTTCAACGACATTAATTGTAAAAAAAAAACGTGCAACGCGATATTGATTATTTTATTAATTTTCAATTTATTCCCAATGTCCGATAAAGAAATGTGTGATGAAATTTTTAATTATACATAAAACATTTTTTTTAATGTAAAGAAATTTTTTGTTACATATAAAAAATATATATTTCATTCTTTCAAAAAAGATTTTCGTTGCACAAACAAATTTCTTTAATCTCAATAAAAAGGAATAACCAAGAAATTTTCTTCAAATCAAAGAAGATTTTCTTTAACTGTGCAGCAATGCACAAATTTCTTTAATTCGAATAAATTTTTTTTTAATCAAAGAAACTTTTCTCTGGGTGTAGGATGCGGCCATCAAAAAGCACTACGTTTCCTTCCTAAGAATCGTCATCTCTTCAATTTTAACATAAACAAAGGGAGGATTATAAATAAAGTTTTTCCTCTCACTCCGCTTCGCCTTCTTGCCTGCATCCGTTGTTTCCGCGATGATTAAAGTATCGGGTATACGAATAATATCGCGCGAAGGGTATACCCACGCCTATTAATAACGCTGCGAATTGAATATTCAACGTGCATTTCCTCCGGTACAAATACCGAATACACAGAGGGGACGGGCGTCGTGTAAGAGGCCCGTGAAAGCGCGCTCTCGCGATTAAATGCGCCGGCCGATCCTCGGTGTTTGTGTACGCGATCAAAATCCTGTTTTTATTCGTCTGGACCGTACACGACGAGGGTTTCTCCTAGCTGCTCCTCTCGTCAGGAGGAAACAGTCACGAACGCGGTGGGAGAGCGAGACACGGCGAGGAAGGTGACGAGTCGGTGGCAACGCGTTTCGGATAGTCGGCGCTTTGTATTTGCCCATTAATAGCGAACTACCATCCTAGTCGGCGCTGAGAAATTAGCGGAGGCGCTAATTGTGTTACGTAACCTAGTTAGCGATGTGTGCACTTGTGTGCGCATTCGAGAAGCGAAGATCTCGGTCTGGTCTCATCCCCATGAGAGAAGCGCCCATTCCCCGGGGAGAAGCGACCGACCCCGACCGTGCATCTTGCGAACACTCGTACCTTTCGCGCTCTGATGTGCGAGTCGCCTACAGAATGAGTTTTTTTCTAATGCTAATTACTCGATCGTCGACGTTTCTCCGTCGTCTCCGTATGTTTGGTCGGTCATTTGCCCTCCTCCCCCCTTCCCTCCCCGCCTCGTGCCGGCGCGGCCGTCGCGCTTCGTGACGCACGACGCCAACCAAGTTGGAGCGTCACTTTGCATAATGTATACTTACCGCGAAACTACAACTCGAAGTGGTCGATATCGCTTCCCGAAAATAACATTGATATAGACGTGAGACAATTTCCGCGACGGTTTGCGCGAACGTGCGCGCGCGCGCGCGCGCGCGCGCGTGAAAAAATTTCTCCCGTAAAAAATGCAATATTACACCGTTTGAGTTCATCACGCTGCGCTCCTGAAGTGGAACGTGTCTCTCTCTCTCTCTGAGGATGGAAACGGCTATAATAACGGCGCCGGGAGAATTCGCCGGCGGCGCGAGGCCTTTCCTTCCCCTCCTATTCCCCTTTCCCCCGGTTCTCGCGGAAACGAGTTTGCTAGAAGTTAGCCCCCGCCCGCGAGAGAGAACGTATGTAAACAATGCAGCGCGTAAGCCAACGAGCGGAAACGAAATGATATTTGCGCGAATTAATCTTTGTGAGATTGAAAACCCGGCGCGTCTACATTATTTCCGAGTTTACGGAGCTCGCGGCCCGAAGCTCGTGGCGAGTCTGAGAATGTGCGCGCGAACCCGCGTCTCTCGGAATGCTGTGCGATAGAACATTGTGTGGAGGAGCCTCGTGTGGAGGAGCCTCGTGTGCGCGAACGAGACTCCGCGAGAAACGCACGAGAGATATTTGGGGCTGCGGCCGAAACGGTTTCGGGGAGCGCGCGCGTGTGTAGATGTAAGAATTACACGTTTACATCAGCACCGTATCGCTTTCAACGCAACAACGCGCGGTCGTGCCGCAGCTCCGCCTCAATTAAAACCGATGATTTCATGTCGTTCGAGCGAGAATGGCACGTTTGCAATTTGCAGGGACACAACACGGCAAGTGCGGAGAGTCAGCCCTAGGCGTGCGCGCGCGCGCGCGGGCGGCCCTTAGTGTACGCCGTATATACCCCGGTATGTAAAGCGCTTTCGAGTCTTTCACGTGCCGAAGGGGGGGATTTCCACCCCGGCACATCATGGCAAACGCGTCTGCAACGTAACCTAACGCCCTTCAATGCCGTTACTGCCCTATTGACGATGACGACGATCTCCGTCGTTTTACCTCTTCACGCTCTGCAAACTTTAACGTACGTTATATTCGCGAAACGTGGAAGCTGCGGATACTCCGAAGGCACGAAGACGAAGACAGCGCCTCGTGAAAAGACACGAATAAAAGACTACTCTCTTGGTTTCCAGCGTCGCGGTGGGACGTTTCCGGTGCCGCGGATGTTGAGACGTTCCGCTTCTGAGACTGGACGACTCGCGTCATAACGCTTGACATCGTGTCACGGACGTCGTGTCGGGGAACGAAGATGAGGACGAAAGGGTGAATGGAGGAACTTTATCATACTTCTTACGCACAGGACAGGTCCCCCTTGACGGCTCACCCGCTCGAACATCGTGACACAATGCCAATGCGATCTGTCGTCTCTACGTCCCACATCACCTTTCAATCCCACCGTCAGCTGTTCCCCGAGAGAGAGAGAGAGGCGAGCCCCACCTTTCTCTCCAAGGGCTCCTTCGCCGCAATAAATTTATCTTCTCCGCCACGTGCCGCGCGTGTATCGCGCGCACATGAAACGGAGGGTGCGCCGGGACGATATTTCCCGAGACTCCCCCTCCTCCCGCCCTCCGGCCGTTCTTGTGGAAACGAGGTGACCCCGATTACCAAACACCATCGACCGATACATCCGTCGCTCGTATCGGTTGCGCGAGATAGAAATCCGGTGATCTCTCCGGTATGGTGATCGAAACTTGCCTCCATCACAGCCGGCGAGCCCCTCTCGACACTTTTTATTTCTCGCGCGCACATAAACGCGCGTACACACACACACACACACACACACACACACACACACACACACAAAAGGATTGCCCCAATTTTTTTATCATCGCGTTTTATTCGGCGTTTTACCGTGAGTTTACGTCTCGCCGAGGTTTGATGGACTCTCACGGCGCTCTCTTTAACGCCTGTATCAATTTCAGCAGTATCGCGTAGGACGGAAGTCGCGCGAAGTGGATTTCCCTCCAAGTGATGACGTTCGAGCGAAAATTTACAACGCCGCAATATTTGGGATAAACAGTCTTCTATTTGTCGTTGGCACGATTAAAACGCGAGTAAAACGAGTTTACAGAATTCTTCCGCTTCGATTTTCGTTTCTCGCGAGAAACGACAGTTTAAATTTCTTCTCCCCCTTGTAATAATCCATTTTCGCCGCAGTATCTTTTTGTTCTTTTTTTTTTTCATAAAATGTAAAGTGCGATGGTAGCAGTGGGAGTCCAACGTAAGACATTGGAGAGAAACTGAGATTCTTGCGAGTGTACACAGCCTGGAGATTTGTCTCGCTAAATCTATTCTACGTAACTCTGTCTCTCTCTCTCTTTCCCTCTTTGCGAAATCGGAACCACGTTGCCTTAAACAAACGACACACGTAGTATAAAGAAAGATGAAGAAGTCTAGCTATAGTAAGTTTCGCTCTCTAGATAAATAACATTACACGCGAGACATATAAAATCCAATTAATTTCACGTCAAAAACTATCAGAACGATTCTTGCCGATCGTTACTTTCAGAGTACGACGTAATCAAAGCGGGCGAACCAATCATTGCGGAGAATATGCTTGAAGAAGCATTGAACACCCTTTTTTACGGGCAAGATATTTCACGTTTACGCCTGCAAAAAACTCGCTCACAATCTGTTACTCGCTTCGTAATACGAGGATATCGCGGTATATACATGTTGCGAGCGCACATAACACTTGTCAGACACCGTCGTAACATCTCTATTAAATTCTAGATATAAAATACGAATGTTCGCGGCCGTTGTATTATCTTTGTCCTCTGTACACTGTCGCGACGACGATCGCGTTTAAGCTAAAACATTACTAAGTCCGTACTTATTCGCATGAAAATGGACCGTGGCGTGCGTCCGCGCGCGGGGGAGGGGGGTTGCACGGGTACACACACTCGCGTCGCCGGCACCCTCGTAACCATCCCGCGCTAAATTCCATACGTGGATACGAAGCGCGAACTTTCGTTGCCGCACCCGGTTGCAATATTCCGCGCATGCTGATTTCCATACGGCGCTGTAACCCGTAAGAGTTTTAATCGCATCCGCGCAACGCGTAGTCGTACGCACTGCATACACATTGAGCGGGTGCATTCTCCGAGAGTGGGTCAAGCTGCACGATGCACTTCCGCGACCGTAAATATATAAATATACATTGTACGGGCGCGCGTGCGTGCGTGTGTGCGTGTGTGTGTGTGTGCGTGCGTGCGTGCGTGCGTGCGTGCGTGCGTGCGTGCGTGCGTGCGTGCGTGCGTGCGTGCGTGCGTGCGTGCGTGCGTGCGTGCGTGCGTGCGTGCGTGCGTGCGTGCGTGCGTGCGTGCGTGCGTGCGTGCGTGCGTGCGTGCGTGCGTGCGTGCGTGCGTGCGTGCGTGCGTGCGTGTGTGTGTGTGTGTGTGTGTGTGTGTGTGTGTGTGTGTGTGTGTGTGTGTGTGTGTGTGTGTGTTACACGCGTACATCATGCATAAACGTAAAGTCGGCGCCGGATAGCGAAGTTTCACAATGCGAAATATTGGCCGGACTGGAACCGTCTGCTGTTGTCACAAAGCGCACCATCTGTCACGGATGAAGAGCGGTGCTATCACTTCTTTTTTTTTTTTTTTTCCTTTCGCACAACTAATGTAATAGCGAAAATGAAAATAATGAAACTGGGATATTTCCGATTTTGGAAAAAAAAAAAAAAAAAGGAAGAAAGCGGGACAGCGTGAAAATCAATATCTTTCAACATTCAAATGTATAAATGTAAATGTAAATGAATGTGAGAAAAATAAAAATATTTTGTGGGGCATAGTTTTTTTAATTAAATGAAATTGTCGAGAAACACACCACATATCTTTCGGACATGATAATGATTTAAATGTGAAATATTGTAGTGACTAAGCATGTGGTCAAGCTCGACAACGACTTTGCTCTGATCGCTCATATTGAACTCTTTATTTATTGAACACTCGCTAATTTTACATTGGACCTGTATTCAGTTTGCAAAGAGGAAGATGCGCAAACGACAACATATGCAAATATTTGTGACCTCGCAGAATCAATTCCGACATGAAAAAATAGAAGAATAGAAATTTATCGTTATTGTCTTTGAAATTTTTCTGTGCTCGCTTTTTCAACATTTATAAACACAATTCAAGGTTTCTTGACAGAGTCAAATATATCGGTATTTCATGCCAGTAACGAAAATATGTCTATAATATATAAAATATAAATATATAAATATATGAAATATATAAATATATAAATATAACAGAAAATATAAAATGTAACAAATATAAATGCAATTATGTTTATTTATAGGAATGCAATTTGGAAACACAAGGTAAAAAGTATTATTTACAACGTGCGATTTTCTGTCTTGAAAAATATTGATTTGAAAAAAAGAGGGGAGCGCGTTTTAAGCAAACTCGAACGAATCGGTACCTTCGTTGCCCTTAGCTACGCGCATCGCGATACCCATCGGCCACCGATCGATAAGTACGAAGTCACCAAAGTGTCGGCTTACTTGCGTAACAATTTAATCGGCGAAATGCCCGCCCGTGCCTCCTCGCCGATAAGCTTTAAGGGGGGGAATGTCGGCGCCAAGATCGCGCCAGCCGAGGCCAACTAGGAAAATCGTCGGCCGGAGAATCGAACGCCATTCGGCCAACGCGAGGGTTGAATAGAGGCAACGACCAAGGAGACCCCACGGGCGATCTCACGGGCGATCTATTATGTGATTGCTCATTATTGTTTTACGGCCCCGTCGAGTCAGTCGACGACTGAGAAACTCGAGGAAACTAGAGGGTGCCACGGAGAGGACAGGATGAAGAAGTGGCTGCCGGCTCTCGAGAGAGGGTGGTAATAAAATCAAAGTACCGATGGGTGCCTCGAGGTCCGTTGATTCTTTCACGGATAATCGAGTGCGGATAGAGACGGGGCACGGAGAGGACCGAGGAGGAACTTGCGGAACGGGTAATTACGCGTCGCGGCGATGTGTTAATTCTGCCGCACATTGTTCATTCGAATCTCGTCTATATCGCGCGACCGGTGAATTTCAATCGCGCCGATATCCGCACCGTCCTTTGCTTTCGACACACAAGACACGGTGTGTAATCGACGCGACATTTTCTGATATTCCGATTACATTACTTTTCTACCGCAAATATCTATTTCGGACTTCGTTCGTAAAACACTTCTCTGTCGGATTCTGTCGGAGTTTTAGAACATCTGTCTGCGACCTAATTAAATTACGGGATTTCGCTTTAGCTTCGCGTTTCAGAGATTGGCCGTCGGGTTAATGAGAAAAATTGCGGGATGTAAAGGGTGTTCTCTTGCGGTCGTAAGGGCTTCTTGTCGTGGAATTGCTTTCACACAGAGGCGAGCCTTCCCGTGTTGTCGGTGCAGAGAGAAAACAGATTGCCGTGGTCCCGCCGTTTCGCTTTTATTCAGGCGAAGATGCCGCGAGCGTTGCGTGGCGGAAGACATCGATAGGTCGATAGACGACGATGGGTATGGCCCGCGTTGGCTCTGGAAAGCGTTTCTACGGGCACTATTTTAGTATCGGTTTCCACCGGAACTCGTTTGCATCGCCGGTAGAAAATACAAACGATTTGCTCGCAACAATGCCGGCGTACGTGTACGTGTAGGCGAGGTCGTATAAGGTCCTACGAGCGCTCGACGGTCCCCAATGGAAATAGAATTCTGCATGCTACGGTTCCGTCAGTCATCTCTTCTATATCTGCCCCCTTTTTTAGTGACCTTTCGCTTCTTGCGCGCCGGAAATATCTTTCAGGTGAACGGCCTGGCTCCACTGTGAAAGCGGCGAATGGCCGTTCCGCGATCTCCGCGAATATCGCGTTATCGCAGTTATAAATGTGCTTTCGCGTACGTACGGTTGGGGCGAATGCTTTTTCAAGCTTCGAGGCGTTCCTCGCACGAATCGAGATAATTGTCCTGTCACCTGCGTATATTTGTCTTTGACTCGATGTTCAACGCACGGAAAAAGCTGCCGCGCTAGAGGGATATTAGAGGAAGAAAAAAAAATGTTACGTCGTTCATTCGTCAATAATTTATTTAATATAGTAATATGTATACGAAAAATAATTTTGTATCTTAATATGTTATTTATGGCATAATATTTTATAAAAATATGCGTTGATTTTCCGAGATACTTGAAACGCTAATTTCTTCCATTAAAAATAATTTCGTCACTTTATTTTATGTTCGATCATTTATGTCGAATATATAGTGCATATTTCGAAGAAAAGACAGGTACAAACGTACGAAACATCGCTCCCATCGGAACAATAAATATCGGGTGACTGCGCGACACTCTTGCCCGTTGAAATGGAGCGGAAAAGGGCGTCGCTTTTCTCGTGAACTAATAAATATTCGGATAGTGGCCTTTATAAGCGGATAAACATCTCGATAATTCTTCTCAAAGATATATGAGGTTGGTGTGCGTGGTGCATTCTAGCACAATGCAAGAAGAAATCTTTAGCCGCTGCCGACAGACCTCGATAGTTTCATACGTTATTTTCCTAAAGCTCGATTGTAACTCGGAGTTCTTTTTTACGAATATTTAATTTTGCTCGTAATTACGAAATACTGGCGAAATATTCTTGTGTGCATTTGAAATTTGCATTATTTAAAAGTTTCTATAAACCAACATCATATATATAAACTAGACGTAGCATAAAATATATATTGAGAAGTAGATAAAATAGATGCATTGAATATATGAGGACTGTTAAAGGACATTTTATTCTTGGATTACAGATTTTTATTTTAAAAATGTCATTTCAGGAAGTATAAGATCTCTACTTCTATTTTAAACGATTTTACTTTAATTTGTGAATCTTGATTCAAAATCATTAAATAATTATCAAAGAGAGAGAGAGAGAGAGAGAGAGAGAGAGAGAGAGAGAGAGAGAGAGAGAGAAAGAGAGAAAGAGAGAGAGAGAGACGACAGGAAGAATAGTTACTTTTGATTTTTATTAATATCAAAATTATGACTTTACTCTGTGCTCGAGAGTAGAAACACTACTCTCCGCCCGTTGCCAAGGAGGAACGCCATAATCAGCGTTTTATATTGACGCAAATGCACCGGCGCAGACGTCAACGCAATGGAACATGGAATGCTCTTTGTTGTCATCGCCGTCGTCCCGATAATCTCCACGACTTCTCTGTCTCCGCTCAACAGTCCGCGTCCAGGATCATCCACTCGTCTTTTGATCTCGATGGACGTCACTCCACGGCGTCCCTCCCATTCATCGGGCTGCACCTCGACGTCAGTCGAGCCGAAGCTTTTCCTTCATCTCCATCAGTCGCGCGCCCTATTCATCCTTCGGGCGAGGAGTGCTCTCGAGATATTATTTCATTTAGCCCCGCCGCAAGAGAAACGCGCGAACCGCTAGGTGTATATCGGCAATATCCATTCGCGCCCGTGTAACCCGCTCATCCTCCTTCACACGCGCCGCTGATCGGAGCGTATCAAGCCAACGCTCATCAATCAGTCGCGCCACGCTCGCGATAAATCTCCGCGCGTAATTTATTAAAAAGAAACGCAAGCGCATTGCGGAAAATCGCAGTTGCGCACCGTAATCCTCCTCTCATGTAAAACTCTCTCTCTCTCTCTCTCTCTCTCTCTCTCTCTCTCTCTCTCTCTCTCTCTCTCTCTCTCTCTCTCTCCTGTTCGTTGAATCCGCTTGATTTTCTGAATGCCAGTCAAATTTCGCGTGTGGAGAAACCCCCGTTAATATCGACCGCCGACGCAGGACACGAAAAATCGGAATTCTTTTCGTTGGAATCCGCGGAACAATGCGTCTCCGCGAAATGATCCGAATTGGCAAAATTATCGGCGTTTTATTGCTCGTCGATCCGGATTGCAACTTACGGTCGATTTTAACGATCCGCCGGAGCAGCTGCGGCGAATCGAGCTTTCTCTCTCGGCGGCTAGGACGTTCTCTACTACAAGGACGGCGAAGGACAGCCGGAGGGTTACGATGGCGAAGGAGAGCCGTAGACAAGCGGGGTAGCCGTAAGGGGTGAGGAAGACGGATACGAGGAGGGGGGGGGGGGAAGAGGGAGGTGGGAAGCTTAAAGCTCGCCCCTGGACTTCGCCTCGATGCCAGGATCGGTAAAGTTCTCATCTCACGTTTATAAGTGGTCGGTGTATATGTGCGTGTGTGTATGTGGATGCCAGGTGGCAATGTGGTCGTGTGCGCGCGTTCGCGCGGGCCTGAGTGTGCTCTGTCCCCAGCTGCCGAGAGATAACATCCAATTTGCGCGCAAACCGCCGGATTTTGTACGGGGCAGATCCTCGACTCGCTTGCTCCGCGGTTCATCCCGCCCGCCTCCTCCTCTCCCTCCTCCTCCTCCTCCTCTCCCTCCTCCTCTCCCTCCTCCTCCCCTTTCTCCTCCCCCTTCTCCTCCCCCTTCTCCTCCCCCTCCTCCCCCCTCCACCTCCTCCCCCTCCTCCTCCACCTCCTCCTCCTCCTCCTCCTCCTCTTTCTCCTCCTCCTCCTCCTTCTCCTCCACCATCCTCCACATACCGCAAGGATCGTTGATCCAGTTCCTTACCGTTTGCTTTATCGCATAATAATAGCAAAATACATATATTTTCCTTTCGTATATTCCTTTTATATTGAAAAATTGACAAGTCCAATCGAGAATAATTTTTCGAAAATGACATTTTTGAATACCAAACGTATTTGAAATATTAAAAGTTTTAAAGTTTATAAGAGTTATATATCAACTTATCCTGGTTTTCTTACTACGTCTTACTACGTATTTCTTTCATTGGTGTTGTTTTCCTGATTGGAATTTGCATATTAAGAAGGACAACGGCTAATTTTAATCTATGCGGGTTACTTTATATCAAATGTAAAATAGCTGAAGGAAACTGAATAATTAGGCGTGGTTTTGACCCGCAAAAAATCTGGCAAAGTGGAGAAGCCAGAGAAAAAGGCCAGATATCGTATTCGCGATTCTCAGTTTCTTTTAAATGATACGTGTTCGGAATACAAGGTATTCTAGAATATTCGTACGGTATATCATACGTGTACGGCGGTATTCTCTGAATTTTGAGATGATTTTTCCTTTGTCAACATTGAGACAACCAGACACCAGAATCTATGAATTACGGAATTATTCGGTACATGAAATTAAAGTGCCACGATGAATCGAATTTTGAAGGAACAAATAACTAAAAATTAATTTTAAAGTAAACTTTACACTGGCAGAGTCCTAAGTGGAGGTTGAGTTACCGAAATATTTAATGTTAAATATTCGAAAATCTCGGTAAGAGATAGCAGCAAATTTCATTTTCGTTTAGTCAAAATAATCTCAAAATTTAGAGACAGCATATCTCGTTTCTCGTTTATCTTTCTGTTCGTTATATAGATATTCTCAGATATCCGGTATAATTGCAAAAAATCTGTCCCCTCTTCTCTCTCTCTCTCTCTCTCTCTCTCTTTCTCTCTTTCTCTCTACACCAGGATGGAGTTCTTTTCTGCGGATAGCTGAGGTATTCTCTCTGTAAATATGATATTTCTCATGGAGATAGAGTATCTCTCGTTACTTCAGTGGACCGGTTTTCCTTGCATATCCATACGCGCATTTTCTTACCCGTTAACGAAAAACTTTTCACCTTTGGCCTTTTTGGCATCGCGTTTAACCGGTCGCCAACGATAACTTTATGAATAATTAATAGCCAACCACCACCTGCGGAGCTTTTTGCATCGTTAAAATATCGCGCTTGTTCGTTTAAACTCGGCGCTTTAAAAGGCGATCCGAGGCTTTGCCTCGGTTCGCGAGACTGAAATTGCTTGCTGCTCGATCGCTTCTTCATAGTGCTTACGGAGCATAAATACGTAAAACGGTTCATTGTCTACAATAATCAGTAGCCTTGAGCGACCTATTTTGCATACAATCGGAGCATAAGTACTTAAGAACGCTTTATTATCAGTTGCCCTCCGGCCATCTCTTTCGCCTCATTCAGTTCATTAAAGTATGCGTTACATCACTTCGTTACGATTGCGATATAAACACGGCAATTTCTTTCACGTTTTCAAACAAAAAAATTAATCTTCATTCTTCTTCTAGCGCACCTTTACTACTGCTCGAATTAAACTCTGATCCAGTAGCTTGAGCGAAGTTCGTTAAATGTGTTTAATCGAATTACGACACACGAAAAGTACTTAATAGACAGTGAACGATCTCCTCTCCATCGGGAAGAATGTCTTTGCACCGGCTCTGAGTGCTTTGCGACTCTAATTAGCATCTCCGAGTAACGACGAGTTTCTTCCTTACGTTGAATGGGGGACTTTAACTCGTTGGCAAAAATCCATTTCAATGTCGATTGCAAATTAGCGGCACGATGTTCTCCGCAGGAAATGTTTATTCCTTTGTGATAACGGAAAATTTTATGATGGAAAAAGTAAAAATTAATTAGATCGTAAATTAATTTCGAAACCGCGTATATAACAATTAATATTATATTTAATTTTTAACTGACTGAGCGTTTTTAAAATTTAATAGGTAAGGATTTTTCGCTGCTAATATTCTTCGCGGTATTTTTTGTAGAAAAATTTTTATTCTTGCAACATTCACGCGCGCACCTCTTAATATCGAATAACAATATTTTGAACGATTATTATTAATAGATTAAGCCTTGCTTGAGCTTTTATCGCGCGTATAAAGAGTTCGCCATCGTACTAGGACGGCGATAGTAGATAAATTTCATTATGTGTGACGGTATGACGGCACCGTCGTCATTCGCGTCTGACCTTCTAAATTAAGGAGCAGTTTATACTTGGTACATTGTAAACATAATTAAAGGTCTCGTTAACATGAGCAAACGATAAAGCAGATTTCAACTTCTCATATTTCTCAGGGAGACACGAAACGTCGTCCCGTCTCGTTGCGCCAAGAGACCGCGAGTAGTAAAAACCAGTTCGCAGTCAGACGCTGCTCTGCTTATCTGCGGTCTACATTAATGCCCTTTGCTTTATTCATATTCATTTCATTTCTTGCCGTTTCTCATTTAATATGGAACTTGTTAAAATATCGTTTTCCACCGGACGTCCTTCGCAAATAAGCGTAGCGCATCGAATCTTTGTTAATTAATTCGCATAGAACATTTTCTTTCCGTGACAGATTTTTCAATCTCTACACGGTGGCCCAATTTGCATGTTTTTCTTTCGTTCTATAATATGAGAATTGAGAAAGCTTTCTAGGAAACATGGTTTTGCATTAAGAATTGACTCTATCCCTCCTTCTCTCTCTCTCTCTCTCTCTCTCTCTCTCTCTCTCTCTCTCTCTGTCTCTTTTTCTCTATTGCGGGCGCAGATAGATCTTTACACGTGATAGTAGCTAAAAACATAAGCGGGTTACTGCAAAAATTGAAAGCCGCTACTTGAATTATAGGGCGAATCCAGCCGTTACTACGAACTTCTTGAGAAGTTTTACCGACTCCGCGGCACACTTTCCTGCTGTTTTCAAATTGGCCGCGCCACTTCCTCTTGATAAATAGCCGGTTTCCTTCGGGGAACTTTTGTATTCGCGTAGCGTGCCTCAATGCTATTTTCGCGATTTGCCGAATCGACGTTGTATTTTGTTCGTTCTTACTTCGTTTAACCCGTACATTTGCTCCGTCACTATCGGCGTCTACCTCGACGGAGAATAGAGGGCAAACTTAGCGTTTGAGTTCAGCAATGCATGAAAGTGCCATCCGAAAAGGGGAAATTTCCGTCGGCAGCTTTTAGAGCCCTTTGTGCAACTTTCTTCGCGATATTTTACGATCGCGAGTGTATCAAGAGAGAAAAGAAAGAAAGATCTTTGCTGAAGAGTACAAGTATTAATTACATCGAGAACGTTGGGAAATACGCCGCGATGTCAAATTAAACGCATAAGCGCGATGCGGAATTGAAGTATCGAACAACATGTGCTCCCTCCTTCCTTCTCTCAGCTTAAATTTACAGCGTTCACATTAAAAGGATGCTCTTGTACGCAATACATATTCGCCACAACTGTTGCGACATATGTAATTTCACTCTGACTTATATCCGTCGTGCGAACTCTTTTATCGGCATTACATCGCGCACGCGGGACGGTGTGTGTATGCACCCCGCCGCGCACGCGGCATAAGATGGATGACGTGACACGGTTGCATAGCTGCACACATATAATCCGAAGCCTCGTGAATTTTGGATGCGACCCGTCAGGCGCACATAAATAGAATGCGATATTTTGCAGCATGAAACAATAACGAGGCGGCGCAACGTGCGCGCCGCTCTTTGTTTCGCGATACCCCCCCCCCCGCCCGGGGGGGGGCCGGGGATCGGTGGCGGGCTGCTTGTACCCCCCCTCCCCGTCTCTCCCCCCGCCCCTATCACACACACACACACACACACACACACACACACACACACACACACACACACACACACACACACACACACACACACACACAAGCCCAGTTTACCTATCCGTCGGCTTTTTCTTTTTATTCGCTCGTAAAAATCACGAGGGCTTTCGAGCACGATTTGCATCCTCGAAGGTATCAGTACGATGCGGCGCTTCAATCCGGAAACTTTTTAAAATCACGTACATATTGCGAGGGGAGTTGCGTATGCGCGCGTTTGAGCGAGTTTCCCTCTTTCTCGTTTTATTTCGCTCTCCATCTCTCTCTCTCTCCATCTCTCTCTCTCTCTCTCTCTCTCTCTCTCTCTCTCCCTCCCTCTGTCCGTCTCTCTTTCTCTTTTTTTAACGCGCGCAAACGGTAAATTCTTTGTATCTTTAATGCATGAATTACGGAATTGTATTGCCCCGCGTTTACCGTGCACCCCCTGAAATTTCATATTCCCATACGCGCGTTTGCAAAATACAGTCTCCGCTTTTATCCGCTTGTAAAATTCTCCCGGGCGCTCTCGCAATTTGCATTTTGCGAAAAACCGAAGCGAGACGACAACTGCGCTAAAATTGTTAAATCGCATGAGCGTGTTCCACGTTTTTTTTTTATCCTTTGCAAAGCGGTTTGTAACGGAAAAAAAAAAAACCGGAGTTTTCGCTGGGAAAAATTGATTCTTTTATGAATGAGGGGCGGGGAGGGGGAGGGAGGAGAGGCATCATACGATAATGGACGCCTCGTGGATAGAACATTAGCTCTGCGGGATGGTTATCATTTTTTCGCAAGAGCTATGGATTACAGTGTTCGTTGTTTTGCATGCTTTAGTGAGCCTGTGTGTAATATTATTGATTAACAGTTCGCGGCACGTTACAACACGGAGTGCATCGCTGATAATAGAAATTTAGCTTCGACAGTGTAATAGAATTTAGCTAAATAGTTTAATGCAGTTTAACTAAACTTAACGTTCACATGATGATTTTATCCAAAGAGTACTATTTAATGCACCGGGCACAGTGATGTGCATTTGATTAAATTATTTTTTGAATGCTACAATAGAGAGCCATAAATCTTTTATTTCGGAATAGTTGGTAATTCATTCTGAAAGGTCTATATACGAAGACAATTCAATTATGAGCTTTACAACACTATATTTGAAAATTTAAATTTAAACATTATTTTTACACGGTTGGCTCTTATTGATTTAATTAGTTACTTATTTCTAGAGTTTTTAAATTGTTATTATTTATTTCTAAATTTATGAAAATCGCGACTCTTGTGAACAATCCAACTTGGAAACTTATAACGTTTGCAAGTCACTCGATTCAATTAATGACATGCTTGCGATGTATTTCGGGATCTGAAAGAGTTCGAGTATTCGTGCTTAAGGGAAATAACTGTTGGTTCTATTTGTAATCCTGTGTTTCGTGTCATGTAAACGTTCAAGCGGACATCGAGGCAGGCACGGCATGTTACACATAAGTGTACTCGCTTAGTACGGAGCAAAAGAACGAGAAAAATAGTAATGGTTATTGGTTGAAAGTTGAAAGTGACATCAATATTCTGCAGAGAAGGTTTTTATTGTAAATAGATCGCTTGTAAAAATATATATGGTTTTAAGAGACTTTCTTTAATTTAAAATGGAATACTTTATGGAGGAAGGACGTCGGGATACTAATTTTATTTAATTTAATTGGAATTTTGAATAATTTAATTTGATTGGATTGGAAATTTGATGAAAATTTTAATTGCAAACCACAATAAGAAATTTAATGTGGAAAATGCAACGGTAAACATATTTAATAAAAAAGTGATGAATGATTTATATTCTCGATATTCTCTTATGATTTTTTTGCAATTTTATGTGAAGTATTTATTTATCACATTTTATTCGATAATTGTTAATTCCTTAAGTTTATAACTAATTGAAATAATCAATAACGACGAATTTTTAAACCTTTGTATTGATACTTTTTGAAAAAGATTTGAAATTCTATGAAATATCCTTTAACAAATGTCTCTCTTTCCAACACATCATTTGATCTCAATCTTGATTTTCGTTCAGGAAAGTATTCAGCAAATAATTAAGTATTAGTACTTTGATATACTCTATTCTTGATAGAATCTCCGGAATAATGTGTATCACAAGCCCGTCTTTTGCTTCGTAATTGGAGCTATCCTTGGAGCTACTGTCTTCTTCTTTTTTCCCCGCTGTTTCCCGTGACGGCCCGCCGTCCTTGGAACGCCGTTATCCCGGAATCGCGAGGACAAAACCGGATATGCCCGAGTGGTAGTCACGAAGCCTCGAGTTCCAGACTCCTAAATTATTTTCCCTCGGGCGAAAATTATTCATGGGCCATCTCGATCTTGGCAGAAATCTTGGATTCGCTCCGTTAGTTCGCTCCATTCTCAGTTCCTTTTTGTATCCCCTCCCCTCGCTCTTCATCTCGTTAACCAATGTCGTAATTTATGTTATTTTTTTATATCGCTCGTGAAAAGATCGACTGCCTCGCGTTACGGTCGCGTTTGCGAAGTCCTCTTCGTGAACTTGAAAATGGAAATTTCCGTGGCTGTCCACGGAACCTCGAACGCGAAGATCTTGTCTATTCAATATTTCAATGTGCCAAACCATCTCGCTGTCGACTTGCGTTGCATGTGTACACGGTGTATTTTATTTCCGGCCAGCGACATCATCCGCGCCGACGATGAGCCGATCGGGCCGTCTCTGATTCGCGTCCGATCATTTTCAACCTTATATCACTTGACGCCACTTCACACCTTACATTTTTACGCTCCGTATATGATGTATCTCTTCAGCTGTATTCGCCAATCGACCCTCCTACCTCTCTGATCCGTGATCCGTGTGCACTTTGTCGTCAAGTGTCGGCTGTCGCACGTCCCGTACCAGAAATATGTGCGAACACGCATACTTTGATGTTTTTGATCCTCATTAAACGCGTTAAAGTAACGTTTTTTGTATATATAATTTTTATTTTGTATATATTATTTTTGTATGTATAATTATATATATATATATATATATATATATATAAAATTTATTATATACATATTATTTTTGTATATATAAATTTTAAATAAATACTTGAGTGACTTTTTTTATCTATAAGGAGCCAAATATGCAAGAAAAAAAAGAGACACTTTAAACAAAGATTCAAGAAGTTAATTGAGAATAATCGGAGCAGCCATACAATCAGCGTCCTAAGCGGCATTCGCGAAACGTCTGCGAGAATCCGTTCTGTAAGGACGTATCATTTTCGCTAATTGTTTAAAAGGTCTCCGTCGCAGCGAATGACTGCGAGACTCGAAGTACAGTTCTTTCCGAAGAACGGAATAGACCCGTTTGTGCCACGCCTACCATCTCTTCAGTTTCTACTCTTCCATTCCTCTCGCTTCAGCGACGTCTTCCTCCGCGAGTTTTCATCCCGCTGGCTCGAATGGAGAGAACGAGAAAGGGATAGCAGGAGGAAGAGAGAGAGAAAGAGAGAGAAAAGGACGCGCACGAGAACGGAAAGTGAGAGCAAACGTGCGAGGGCAGAAGAGACAGAGAGAAAGAGAGAGAGAGAGAGAGGGGGGGAGGGGGAGAAACTGAACTGACAACCGCGCGAATGAATAAATAGAATGAATTTAATTTCCCTCTTGAAACGTGCATTCAAAGAGCCCGGAGATACTCCGCGGCGCTGGTTGCAACGACGTCAATAGCAAATACGTGCCGAAGCAGGGACGAGGAGGAAAAATTGCAACGGAGGAAGGAAGGAAGGAAGGAAGGAAGGAAGACGGCGAGAAGGCGAAAGGGGAGGATGGTAGCGCGAGGAGCCGGTGGATGGAGACAGAGAGAGAGACCGACTTCGTGCGCAGGACAAAACGGCCGAAAGAGTAGGTATTACCGAAGCCACGGGGCGAAAACACGATAACACCATTACTCCGGGGGCATAATGAATTTATCGCTGGCAACTTAAGGACAATTAATGCGGAACTTTTGACGTATTGTTTCGCCTCTTCGTGGGTGGCATCCGAAAACGGCCGGCGGAGTCAACTATTTTCCATTCCTCCGACGAGGCCGCCCCGCGCTATCTATTGTTCGCAAGTTCTGGATGGAAAAGAGGAAAACCGGGGGAGGGAGGAGGGGAGGGGGGGAGAGTGGAGGAGGGCGACGATCTTTTACCGCGGCGCATCATATTACCGCGCAAACCGTGCGCCATTTGCACGGCAAGCTTCGAGCGGTGCCGTGATTTACCGTACGTTTCTTGCGTTTCTTGTTTACGAAGCTCACTAATCTGTCCCAGTTATAAGTTAACCCGTGAGTGGTTACACGCAAGAAATGCTCAGGTAAAAAATTGTTTTCTTCTTGCACGGTCATTGCACAATTTATCATCTTACAAGTGACATAATTCAGGAGTATATATATATATATATATATATATATATATATATATATATATATATATATATATATATAAAAGAAATACGCCGATTAATTATATATTTATTATGTTAATCTAGGAGGAATAGGGCCGTTTAATTGATAGATGTCCGAGCACGCTCGATCGAGCGATTCGGATTTGTAATGTCGATGGACGGTATTATTTATGGTTTAAGATAGGCTGACCGGATTATTTATGATTTATGAGCCTTTCCTCTCGCAGTCCGTCCCCCCCCCCCTCCTTCCTCTATGACAGTTACAATGACAGTGTTATTTTCTCTGGCGACATCATTTGGGTTCAATGGTCATAAAGTGGAATTGGTGGAAAGGAGCATAATTTCCTGAGGTGCACGACAAAATATGAACGTGCGGAAGTCTCTTTTCCGTTTGCGTATGCACAGAGGACATTGATATATATATATATATATATATATATATATATATATATATATAATATATGCGTCGATAGCGCATGTATAAAGTGCGGGAGAATATGCGAATTTCGAATAATATTTCAAGCTGCAGCCATACCGCGACAAGTAACTATTCCTCTGTTGAAAGTATATTTTATGTAGCTTTTAACGCGTAGAACCTTTAGCAAGGATTACCGCAGTATAATTGACATTATTGAGTTTTGAACTTTGCACCAGCGGCATCAATTTCTAGTATCATTAGATGAATTAATATTATGTTAATATTATATCAGCGCTAACTGTATATAAAATGATTTCATATTATAATTACACTGTGAACTAACGCAACGTATTTCAAGCTCGATTCCGTATATATATATATATATATATATATATATATATATATATATATATATATATATACATATATATTAGCGGTATATCAAATTTAACTAAATAATATAGGTAAATTGATGACGTTAAATGCATTAAATCATGTGCAATATCATGGAATATTACTGTTGACATTTGCAATACGCGCCCAAAGTCATATTTAGGATGCTCGACAGAAAAAGTATAACGCACAGCTCATTAATTTTACAAAAATGATCTCGTAAAAAGCATCAACTAGCATTTTGAAAAATGAACTTGCGACAAAGCTTGAAACAACAGCTTTTTTTTTTTATTTTCAAATACTTACGGCTACGGTTAGATATCACAAACACTTTACGGTTATTGTAGCAATTATAACGAATTTTGAATAACGAGCAGTGCTTATGACAACAAACATATGAAGAGAGATAGAATGGAACGGACGTGGGTGGAGAAAGAGACAGACAGAGAGAGAGAGAGAGAGAGAGAGAGAGAGAGAGAGAGAGAGAGAGAGAGAGAGAGGGGGGGAGAGAATTGCGTGTTCGCTGCATACGCAGAAATTGCGTATGAGCTTCCGGCATCACCCATTCGATCTGTCATCGACACGCCACTACGGCCGGCGATATCCAATTAATTTGTGGCCATTATTAAAATTAAAAACATATGTATCATGTCGATGCAGTTTCAAGCGTGCGCGAGCGGCTGCTCTCGCGATCGCGTGAGTTTCCACCGTCTTCCCTTTCGAAGCCCGTGTTTTTTATTCGATAACCGGCAAATAGAGTTGTTGCTGCTTAATTATTAGATAGCCGTATATAATGCGCGCGCGCGCCATGGTTTCCCGTAACACGCTATGGTATTTATTAAACGCGTGGTGTTGTAATTCACACTAATTACCCGCGTAACTCGCAATATAACGTCGAATTGAATTCTTATCTCATTCAACTTCGAGAATAACGGCAAATTCTACATGACGTAAGGAGATAAGGATTTTCATTGTGCTTTTAGATAATAATAATAATAATAATAATTTATCGTCAACTATGAGCCCTTTACTCCCTTCTGATAACTCAACGCTGCCAAATAATCATTAGGACTTCCCCTCATGCAACATTAATCACAAGTACACTCGGGATGGTTCGGGACAATGTATAGTTTCGGAAAGGGGTGCCCGACATGTGAGATCGAAAAGCGAAACCCGCACGCGTTTCGGTGATTATTAAATATTTTATTTTATCGTTGTGCGGGAAAGAGAGATAAATCGCCCGTGAATCATTTTATCCCTATAATTCAGTGATTACGAACGTGCATGCGCGCAATGTGGATCCATTAGAGCGACGATCCAAAATGCAATCCAAAATCAATCGGATACAGTTTTCAGTAATAATAATCGCTTTAGTATCTTTGATAATCGTTGTAAATGCAATTAGTCTCACTGGCACCATAATCGCGCGCCGTTTTCACGAATGTTTTCAAAAATCTCGCGAAGCGCGAAATTAATTTTCAGCGTAGCCGTACACGGTATATAATTTACCGACGTAAACAAAATTTGCTTAATGGGGGCTGGGATTTTTACGAACATCTGGTGTGGCATCTGGATGGAAGAACTCCCTGACGGACTTCAATATTTCTACCACAATGGGATCTTACCGCTGCCTCTCGCGGCCGGTCACTTCTAATAAAGCTTGTGTTTTACGTACGCGTGGAACGGTCGGCGATATCAAATGCAGATATCGCATTTATTTGTGATCGCGAAGAAGAAATATCGCGGGAGAGGCCTGTGGCGTCCTTCTGAAATGTCAACGGCTGGGCATCTGGAAATCCTAACGCGCGCACGCGGAAACGCTCGCGGAATGGAGATGTCAGGTTTCATAAATAGCTGCATTTAAATTTGACCCGGATAGGATATATTCACCGTGAGATCTGCCGTATAATACGGTTATCCGCAACAGGAATACTTCTAAGGAGATCGGATTTATCCCGTTGCTTGTCTCTCGCGAAAATGGCGGCCGAAAAGTTCATCGAACGATCCGATATCGCGGGAGAGAGAGACATCCAATCGAATTTCGAGTAGCTTTTAAAGAGGATAAGCCGGCAACGGGTACGTCGCTCGCGACCATGAAAAACGGCCGAGTCGTTTCCGTTATTCTCGGAGCAATTCCTTTCCGAAGAAATGTACGTACAACGATCAAGTCAACAAAATCGTATCAAGATTCGAAAGAAAAATATCCTTCTCACTCGCGTCGTCGGAGCGCACATGCGAACTTCTTATTTATCTAACAATTTTCATTACACAAATTGCTCTGGATCGCGTATAAATATCTTTCTGCAGAGTTTCGGGAGGGGAGTCCAGAGGGAACGTGTGTATTTCCCTCTACAATCAGATACCGCGCGAACAGCAAGTGAAATATCGCGTCTCTACCTGGAGAGTCATACCTGACGTTTCTTTAACTAGATTTCTTTTTTTTCTCTCTCTCTCTCTCTCTCTCTCTCTCTCTTTCTCTCTCCCCTCCCTTCCTTTTCCTCTCTTTCTCTGTGTTTAAACTCTCCTTTCGTTGCCGAGAGAGCATAGACCGAGCGGCACCCTCCCGCGACCGTTTTCACGTCGCTCCGCCGCTCGGCCCCTATACATCATCATTAAGAGCTCACCCCTCCCGCCCCCTCTCCACCCCTTCGCAGCCTACGCTGGCACGCAAATCGCATAAAACCGGAATAAAAATTTAATGACCGCCACGGCGCAACCACCTCTGCCCTTTTCGGCCACGTGAACGCGACCGCCACGCTTAAGTCGGACGGGAATATATTGCTGGACGTGGAGGATCGTTTGTCACACGCCACTGTGTATATACAGATACGGCCATTCTGCAGAATTGAACGGAATAAGGTATTTCGACATTCACGAGGGCATCTTGAGAGGGAAGGAAAAACCCAGGGCGGCCCTGTATCCATCCAATAAAGCAGCCGTTTTGCTCCTTCGTCCGTTGCCGAGGCCCGGCCGTGCGATTATCATCTAACAGCTGAGGCAGCAATTTACATTATTCATCGGGAACCGAGAAGTAATCGCGTTAGAGTAATCGGAGTAATCGGGCACGGACCGATTTCCGCGCTACACGGGGGAAAAAAAAGTTCACTTAAATCGCGGATCGTGGAACGCGTCCGCGTAAAATATATTCCGGGCGCTATACATCACGGTCGAATTCCATCGAACGCGCCCGTATGAACGCGCGAAAGAAATACCACACCGTCAAATTTCCATACCGACGAAAATATCACGGCCTGTCAAGGAGTCCTCTTTTTTTCTTTTTTTTTTTTTTTTATCATCCCTTTGCCTCGATCGAAACGCGAAGCGCACGTTCGGACAGGGAAAAATACAATCCGATACTCTATTAATCATGCGAAGCGGATCGACCGAAATAAATCTGGGCTGCGCGCGCTTCGCGCGCGACATTGATATCGAGCCCGGCGAAAGCTCGCATGTTTATCCCATTTCGCTTTGAGTGGCTTCTTGCGAGGCAGACTCAGAGCCGGCAGCGGCGGCCTATTAATCAATACAATAGAACGCGATTAGTTCACGACGGATTATCGGAGTTCTCTTTTTGTCCCGCTCTCTTTTATCCCTCTTCCCCTTCGGTGTATCGGCGATCATCGGACCGAATCGAATCGATGATCGACCGGATGGCTCGGTAACACGCGCGAGCGTCCGAAGTCACGCAAATCATTTCGCAACCTCGGTAACGAACTTGCCCGGTAATCGTTTTGATCGAGTTTACGGGGTAATCGGTAAACACACGATTAATGCAAACCTTGGTTATCCGTACGTTGGAAATCCGCGCGCGTGGCGAATACGCGGGCGCAAATAGAACGTACGAATCCACGGGCCCTTACCGTTCGCAATCGGGGCGATCAGGTGTTCCAATCTGGGGGATGGAGAACGGGGTAGACCGAAGGGCGATACCGAAATGCGATACACGATAGATAATGCGAGATAGCGCGATTAGCGCTCCCCCATCGCGCATCCGGAGCATATGTCAGTTTTATGTTTTGTTCCATGTCGTTCGGGTTGTAGGAGCCTTTACGCGGCGCGAATTATGTCGGTCGCGTATGACGGAGGATAATTATTTCTGGTTACGACTTCTGATACACGATCGCACGATGACACTTTAACATTTACATTCGTCGCACTTGAAATTATCCCGAGCGTAACACGCCGCGATATTTTAACAACTCGCACGAGCGAATATCTTTTACGACGATCGTTTGTATTTCCCCCTCCCTCTCTCTCTCTCTCTCTCCCTCTTCCTCTCCCTCTCTCTCTGTCGTGCTGTTTATTTCGTTGGTATCAAGCGCGTTTTACATGCGCGGCTCTTAGCGCTCGTTTATCGTGTACTAAAGCGCGATAATGTAAAGCGGTTGAAGCGCCAAAGAAACGCGACCGTATGTATAAACTGTGCGGCGCGATTATGGCAATTTTGCCGCAATTCGCGTGAGCGTTATCCCGTTTTAACAAGAGTCACAGAGTACATCAAACCTCGGTATATCGAAATGCGAGATCTGTCGAATTTTAGTAAATTTCCCCGATTATTCAAGAATTATTTCACTCGAAAATTATTTCGAATCCGTTGGCTTTCTCCGAATAACGGATCTTGTTTAATTCTGTTTTAATTCGCTCTCCGCCAATTTTATGATCACCAATGAACGTAACTCGAAGCGTGATTACCAATTACGACGTGCGGGTTTCTTGATCGTCATCGTCCTAATGTAAAGTGCACGTCTACAGACTATGGTTGCCATATTCGCTAGATTAAGAGGGGTTTAACGACCTCGTTAATCCATTAGTAGCTGTACAGGGTCCGATATTGCTACCGTCTTGACACGCCCCATGTGTATTTTACAGTCCTATCGGCCGGCATAGTATCGAAGTCAAGTCTCGACGCTATATTAGGCCTGGATACCAATCAAGACCATTCTGCGTATAAATAGATGTAAAGAGCACGCCGTATATTGTATAATTTTTTCCTGACGACCGAAAAATTGAGAGATAATTTTGAAAAATTTGAATGTACATACGAGACACCCATTTCACGCTTTCTCTTTGAAATCCACGAACAAAAATGACTAATTACAATTGCAATGCAAAAAAGAAAATAGAAATGACGTTTTACATAGAACAATTGTTTCTTTTGTCGGGCAAATTGGATGAAACGGAGCGTCAAATTATTCTATTCGACATACGCCCGTGGAATATTGTTTTTCCGACTGGAACATTTGAATTTTCGCGAATTTGCGAAGCGACAAATACGCATCATCCGATTCTCCGCGTTTATTAAAATTATCGAGATCAATGACGCATTGAGTATTAGCACATTTGCGTTCACGGGAATCTTGATACGAGCCGGCACGTTTAGCTCGTATTACGTTACCACCACATTATCGATAATTTAAAATAGGATTATCGAACATTTTTATTTTGAGATCTAAAACGGCAATGTAAAATTTTTGCATCTCGATACTTCTCATTTAATTCATCACATTATACATCGATGCATATTTTTTAATATTTTTAATCGAGAAGAGATCCACGAAACGAATTTTCCTTTAAATCGAACCTGGCGTATGATGTTTTATCATTAAATCTGTTATCATTAAATTTCGTTCCATTTAATCGCGAACTCCGCTTTCAAAATTTATGATAAGCGTGCCCACGCTATTTACGGATTGACCTGATATTCATAAGGCTAATATGTTTCCGCGAACATCGGCGGAAGTTTCACAACCGCCGTATCCGCGTAAATAGCTCGGGATGCCTGCTTCTCCCTCAATTTTCTTAGGGAAACTGAAAACGTCGCACGCGCGTTTCCGCGACGTTTGCCTCCCGTGTCTCTCTCCTTCCCATCTCGCCCTCCCTCTCGCCCTCCCTCTCGCCCTCCTTCATCGCCTTCTCTCCCGCGTCCAGGACCACCCTCGTTAACTCAGTTAAACCAAGTTCACCGTCGACTCGTAGGCGTTATGACACACGAGCGACATTTATAATATTCACTTTGCATCTACCGGCGAAGGCGCCGCGTGGCAGGCGCGCCCCGCCGTCCGGAAGTTGCAGCAGGAAGTATCGTCACGCGCACGTCGCCGCGGAGGCGCCGGTCGCGGGGGCGGTTTTACGCCGGTGGGACAACGGGAACGAGAATTGAATTTACGATCTTGGGCGCGCACAAAGCGGATGCTCCAGTTACCCGGGGCCATCCGATGCTGCCATCCAGATATTGTCACTCAAGCTTTAACTCCAACAATAGGCGAGGTATACTTCGTAAGGAGGGCAAGACGCAGGGAGAGGAGACACGCGCTGTTTAGTCTCTATCTCCGGGAGGAGGCAAAGTATTACTGTCGCCGTATAATTTCGCGCGTGACTGTGGCACGCGAGTACGGCTTCGTCGTCGTCATCGCGCGAGATACGCGGAACATATGTATGTATGTGCGTGTGCGTGTATATGTGTGTATGTGTAGGAGTGTGCGAGAGAATTGCGCCCGCCAATTCACGTTCGCTACGGCGCAATTAATTTCTCGGTAAATTCACCGGGAGATCAAACGAACCGCCTTGGGCGAGTTGCGCGAGCGCGCGTTTTTTAACCCTCTGCGGTCGCGTCGGATCGACTCGCCCAAAAAGGTCCCGACGAGCAAACTCGGGATCGAACGGCCGGGCCGTCGCGCCGCGCGGCCCGCGAAATATTACGGTACGGAATGGGAGCCCCGCCGCGAAAGACGAATGCGGCAATTTTCCTTCATATCTAGGAAACGAGTCTAATGTAATAAGCTTAATGCCCGGGGAAAGTTTTCTCCGCGCAACTTAGTCCCCCGTATTTCCTGCGGCCGTTGGCTCATGGCGCAGTTGTGACAAATGATACGCGTTACGCGCGCGTAAGATGAATTGGAGCCACGAAAACTATCGCGCTTCAACGACCCAGCTTTCGCGAGAAGGATCGTTCTGCATCCTGCGCGACTATCCTCTTCGCGACTTTATAAAACGGATATTGCGTCCCTATCGACTCGGCCGCGGCCGTAAAACCTGGACACCGGAAAGGTATATTCCCTCCCCTCCCCCCCCCCCACGGAGGGAATAAACGCGATAAATTGTACGCGAGGAGATCGGGCGGTTAATACCGCGGGCCCTTGAAACGCGCGCCCGCAATGAGCCGTATCTTTTACGATTTACACGTTTCATCAGGTTAGTACTTATTGCAAATTTAGCCGCGCCGCGCCACACGTCGGTGTGCCTAAGCTCCTTTATCTCGTATGCGCTATTGCGCGTCTGGAGATCGTAAAGGATATTGATCCCATCCGTAATTTATGTACACAACGTAGGCACACACGGGCGATAGTATACCGGAGATGGAGCAACCTCCCTTCCCCTGTCCCCCTCCCCTCCCCCTCTTTGAATGTTTACGGTGATTCGTGCGGCTGGAAAACGATAAGTCAGGTACGCCCGCGAAATTATCGAACGGGACCGAGTAAACTTCAGATTTGCGATGAGAAGCATGGTGGTTTATGGCCGAACGGGAGATTGTTCTGTCAGCGAGTGATTCGTGTAGGCGAGGTAAAAATTAGTTGAGAACGAGGCGTAATAAGGTTGGCCTTTAGCCTTACTCATCCGATGTCTTCATTAAAGCTCCGACGCGCAATCCTGTTATTCTTAAAAATTTGCGCGGCATTACAGATAATGATATTCATCGCGGGGAAAAGCGTTTCCTCTAAGACGCATCGTTGGATACACTTATTTTCTTGGTTTTTTTTTTTCTTCTCTCTCCTTTTTCAGCGCCGCGCAATGAGTACGAATTGCGGGACGCCCGGAGAAACATATTTCAATTACGCGAGAATTATAACGTGCCTCCTCGCTAACGGCGATTTATTAGCCGGCGGAACGATCCGCGAATTCCTTTTTCCTCGTTTTGCGCTTATTAACGCACACCGGACGATGAATTACGGTTATATTAATAATTTATGATACCTATGACGCGACGTCCGTCCATCCGTCCCGTCGTCGTAGTCGAAAGATTAAATTGGCCACGAGGAACCGAACGAAGGTACGGGGCGGGAGAGGGGGGGGGGGAGGATCACCATCAAAATCGTGATCGCCGTTGCAACACGCACGTTATACGCGAGCTGTCGTAACGCGACGCCGCTCCACAAATTGTCCCGTATAAATAAATCTTTATCTGCAATTGTGTCTGCGACGTCGCGGCTTCTGTCTCGACGTTTCGCAATCGTCGTACTCGTCGGGAATACGTCGGGTCCGCTTCAAATCTGGAATCACGGCGTAATCCCGCCGCGATAACTCGGCGACCAAGGGGTCAAATGTCTCCCGCGGCGAATCGCCCAAGATTACGAGCTACGTGCTGTGCAGCTGCAACATATTTTCGGATACCGCCGACGCTCGCTCCCGCCGGTGCTCGCACCCTCGGCCTATTTGACGTACCGCCCTCCCGGCGCGCCAAAGGGATACCCTCCCCTAAATCGAAATATCCCGGTGAGACGCGGCCAGGCACGCTTCCCAATTCGTATTTCACGACGCGGCTTTTCTCTCACCGTACGCGTCCTTCGTACCGACCATATTCCGTTCACGAAGCGATATTCCATTCGGTTTCTCCATCGAGCACCCTCATCCCCCGCGTGGGATCATATCTCTCTCTCTCTCTCTCTCTCTCTCTTTCTCTCTCTCTCTCTCTCTCTCTCTCTCTCTCGCTCTCGCTCTCTCTCTCTCGTGTCGCCGCCGTCGCGTAGGCGGCACACGGTCCGCCCCCCCGGTGTTTGCGAAAGGTTTTACGATGTTTGCCGTCCACACGGAGCCTTATTGTTATTTATAACGACGACCGTGCCCCTGTGCGTCGCGACGCTAACACGCTCGGTTTGATAAAACCCGTGGATGAACTTCACCCGTGGATATTCGTCCGCGCAAGTTTCCGTCACGTCGTGATGAGAAATATCTCGGGGGAAGAAAGAACCTTTAGAACTGAAATCGATCGTAACGATGTCGATTATTAACGATTTAGCTTAATTCGATTTTCCCCTCTTCGGCTGCATCGGAAATCTCATCCAGGAGGGAAGAGGGAACGATTAATTCATGGTTAATTAATCCATAGATTAACGGCACTTAATCAATTTAACCGATGTATTGGATTTATAATGATATGTCGGATTTATAATGTATGCCACACGTGATCGTTTAATATTACATAGTACAAAATGGCAATAAACGCGTTTCGCGTTTTTGCGGCCGTAAATTTTAACTCTCCCCCCCTCCCCCTCCCCCTCCTCTCCTTCCCGGCGGCAACGCTCGCGAAATCTTGCCCAAGTATCTCTCTCTCATGGAGATGCGTATAATTCGCGTTTCAACGCACAATTCAAGGAGATATTTGGAATCCGTGCCGGAGGATTCTCTTCCCGCGTTAGTCGGCGATTCCATGAAATATACAGTTATGGAGGCGTATTATAAACTCAAGGGTAGATGCCGAAGGGGATGGGCGAATCTCTTCCGTTCCTTGCGCCTTGCCTCCTCCGAGTCTCTGACTACATCGCCGTTACTCGAACTCCATAACGAATACTGTCAGTGAAACTCAGACTTGACGCTTCGGAGGAGAGAGAGAGAGAGCGAGTGAAAGAGGGAGAGACTACAAGCGAATCGATAAGCTTTATGAACGATATGAGGAATCGTGGGGAACCAGTCGGAACGGTAAATCGTAAATCTCCAACTCTACTCGGAGAAACGATAGGATTACTATCGCGGTATCGATTACGAGCAGTACGATTTGTTACTCTGAAAGTGTCAAGAGAGTGAGGTATTGCGATACAATGTTAAGGGGGTACGTTGCAGTAATATTTTCAAAAAAAATCGATCTTTTGTATATTTTCCGAAATATTGATATCCTAGGAATATACCTTAAAGATTTCGATGGAATTTGAAGTATTCCTTGAGTAAATTTCTTGTATAAATTATAACGAAAGCGTGCGCACTCGACCGGTGATCTTGAAAACGATCATTAACCTGCCCAACCTCTGTGTATTTAGGCTATAAAAATTCCCTCGATAATGTAGTCGATCGTGTTTGTTTCATCCGCAATAGATTCACTATGGTAAGCTGGTAAATTCGCTTGATAAATAATCGATACTGAAGCTTTAAATGCGATTTTTCTCGAAATCACTTTTTTTTTAAATAGCAATGTCTATAACTAGAATAATTTTCAATTAATTGGCTTCAGATTTCAAGAATAACTTATGTTAATTTAATTTAATTTCTCCAAGTGAATATTTCAATTAAGCGCACGGATTTTTTTTTAATTCTTAGTTTCTGAAAATAAGATATTTAAAGATGTAAAATTAGTGGCATTTAAAATTTTTTTTCAAACCGCCGCTATTTTATAAAAAATATTTGGAAAAATCTATACGCTTAACTAAAATAATACTCATATAGTTTCGAAATTTTCAAGAATTTTTCATTTTTAATAATTATAACTTGAATTCTCTGAGTCGCCGATGGATCATATTTTTTAAATACAAAGTTAATATTAATTAACAAAATTAATATTGTTGTGCAACATTATCATACATACATATATATTTATATTGTCATGTAAAAATTTTTAAAGTATTTTTAAAGTTACTCTATATAATTAATATTTTTTCTAAAACTTATATATTTATATATATATATATATATATATATATTATAGTTATTTAAAAAAATTCCAGAAAAATTTCCTTTTTTAGGTCTTTACTATAGCGTACCCCTTTAAAGTAAGACATGTGAGGTATACTACAACATGAATAAATAGTCGCTTAGAGATAAAGAATCTTCAATGTTTTCAATAATCAGCAAATTATTGAAATTATTATTATTTGTGACGAGTCTCACGTACGTCGATTAAATGCAAGAAAGGATCGCTGGATTTTTTATAGCTAAAAAAAAGCCTGATTCGCATTACTTTATTGTAATACGGTCGATAATGGCCGGTGTATTTTTACGTATTTCAGAGCATGTTCTATCGACGCTCGGGTGTTTTGGTGTTTCCCGATCTGTTATCGCATTGTATCAAGTGGCGTATCGAAATCAATTGAATACACGGCTCGTCGATGTCCGCATGTAAAGTACGACAGCTGTAAACAAAGAGAAATCATTAAATTGATTTTATAGCACGGACTTTACGCCTCATCGACCCCATTGTGTGGGACGATATCCCTTTTACCCCTTTTGATACCTCCACTGGGAATCATATCGCAACGAGTTACATAGAATTTTCCAAATTGACGCGGATAATTTAACACAGCCGATACTATGGAGGAGGAGGGGGAAGGGGGGGGGAGTAGAGGCGACTGTCATCTCGTTACATTGCGTGGAAATGTCACATTCCGGTTTCGATAATCGATTTCAAGCGTATATCGATAGTGACAGTTGAAAAATGTTTCGCAACGCATGCGAAAAACGCATGCAAATGTTAATTAGTCGTAATTGCTCGACAATCAATTTTCTGGGGCGACAATCGACGGTATCATGTCCACGAAACGCATTAACGGTTAAAATTATTAATGTTGTAATTTGCGCGGAAATACAAACGCTTTGTAATTATCCGCGGGATCTGTTTCTCTCGGCATTCTTTTTACGGCTAATAAAATGGCGTCAACATGATGTTTTATCGATTAAGGTTGAGCACAGCTGGGCGAGTAGAAGGAGAAAGAGAGACAGAGAGACGCGGTATCATTGAATCCTGAAATATTAAAATGCAGTGACGGGGTGCGTACAATGTTACCCCTTGGTAGATACCTAGAGGGTGGAGAGAGAGAGAGAGACGGCGGTGGCGGAAATACAGCAGATATTGAAAATGCCCTTCCCTTCGCCTTCGCAATTCCCGGTATCTTTTTTGGCGACGGAGGACCGGGGTTAGGCATTCCCGATGCGGAATCAGGTAAAAAAAAAAAAAAAAAAAAGGAAAAGGGAGAGAAAAAAGGTACTCGACCGTGCAATGGCGATGGATATCGCTGTGTGACGAGCGGAAAAATCGTCTGGTGTATATCGTTAATGGCACAACTTTGTGCACACGCACACGCACGCATGCACGTGCCTGAGTGGAGCCGTTGTCATGTGGATAGAAAATAATTAGCCATTCTCATTTTTCAACGACGGAACTGTTGTACGACCGTAATATCTGATTGGCTCGCCGGCCTTAATAAATTTCCCGGGGCTGATATTAAAAGCGCAGACGATTACACGGGAGATGTGGCTCGTCGCAGGACGTTGGCAATCGTCGAATTACACGATATTACACGTGACGTGCCAGGTTTCCTCGCTGCCTTTCATCTGCCCGGATAATTATTTCTTTCTTTTTCTCCTTCGTGAAAAGGAGTGTTCAATAAGATTTCTGAGCTGAGAAAAAAGATCGCATTGATTCAAACGATTCAATAAGATGCATCTGAAATATTTAATTTCGTCGTAAAGTCTTACAAATTTTTTGTCGATCCACGTCACATTATATCGCGTAATATGTAATTAAGGCTGTGTGAATATCGATCGTAAACCACCTCGTATTTATCTCTTGGACCACGATCGCGATCACGTACATGTATCAACGTCGCGTGGGTTGTCGGGCCTCGGTAGCTCTCAAGCCGGTGTAAGGCCGACGAACCGACATGGAATTGTTTCCACCTTAACTTTCCCTCAACAAGTAGGTGGGTGTGATTATCCGACGATATATATACACGAGCGACTGGTGTTGCGAGCGAGGGGCGCCTGTGTATTTAATTTCCGACGAAACGAATGGAACCGGTGGTTGTGTGCTACAGTGCGAGAGATCGAGAAGCGGAAGGGACGAGGGAAGAGGGAGAAAAAAAGAAAGAGGGAGAGAGAGAGAGAGAGAGAGAGAGAGAGGAAAAAGGAAAGGTAAGAAAGCGGGGAAACTTGTACAATCGCTTTCGAGCGCGCCGAATCCGCCCCCGCAACAGTTCCCCGGCCGTCGGTTATTATTCGTGTATATAGGATCCTCTATCTCAATTTATAATATTTATATACGCCGAGTTCGCATGCGGCGGCATCGGCATCGGCATCGGCATCGGCATCGGCATTGGCGGCCGCGGCGGCAGGACGAAAGTCTCACCGAGCGGAAAATGGTTTTTCCTGGGAAATGTGGCATGCCGGTTATGCGCGTACAATACTACCCATCAGAGATTCGATGATATCGCGAAATTGAAACGCCAGATCTTAAGTGGCCGGATAGAATCGACCGGATGCGTGACGAAGGAGATTATTGTCATCGCGTTTGGAGTTACTCGCGTAACTTCGTACGATATTTCCCCGTACGTACGTACGCGTTTATATATCAGGAGGGTTGAAATCTCCTATCGATCTCCGCGGGCGATCCTCCTCCAACGAGCGCGATGAGGGTTTTGAATGAGAACGAGAACGAAATTTTGATATATTATTCGTGCCGATGAAGTCGAACGAATGGATCAAATTAATTGTAATTTATACTTATCAGATAGATATGACAGATGGATATGAGATTTCATTACATACGACATAAAATATGCGGAAGTTCCACGATGAAAAGCGTAGCACATACGTGAAATTTAATTAACGTGAATTTATAAAATACGACCATTCTCTAGCGTTCCACACGCACAGTCTCGCCGTCGGAAAATAATTTGCAAGACAATGGAGCGGGTAATTCTCGTATGGTATCCAGGTTTCCAGAACGCACGCTTTTGTATACGTTGATGACGGCGATTACACACACCGGATGCTGCGCAACCGAACTTAAGAATTGAATGAATGCAATTTTACTCGCCGCTTCACGTTGAAGGCGCATTACGTAAACACGCGTTGTAAAAATATCTTTACGGCGGAACTCCGTCCGCTTTTATATTAAAATCCTGGGCATCCTTCTTTCATCCGCGCCGTTAATAACGTTAGGCGTTCCCATTTCACGTCTCGCGGCATGCAAATATTTTTTATTCCGGAAACTACCTTAAACGTGTAATAACAATAGAAAACGTGCAACAAAGGCTCGGATAATCACTGACCCGGATATATATTGATCACATGTAAGCGTCCGACCACTCCTACACACACACACACACACACACACGCGCGCGCGCGCGCGCGCGCACACGCACACACACACGCACACGCACACGCACACACTTCTACAAATATGTCAATTAAATATCTACCCTTGGAGCTTGGCAATTTTTAATGGAGTTGAAACATTTTCCGTCCCTTTTGTGGTTCGCCTCGCCGTGAAAAGGGATATTCTGTTGACACGTACACGGTACCTCGTTTGAAAAAAGAAACCTTTAGCGGGAGATAGAATTCGAAGAAAGGTATCGGTGTACTGTCAGGTTTCATCCTCACGAAAAATCAACCCATCAATGTTACATGACGTCAAAAAGAACTATTTCCTCTTCGCGAACTTCAGAGGACATTTCTCAACGTATATTTGACTTTATCGCTATACTTTTTATATCGAAGACGAGTGATATTATAAAAAACAAATATCCTCTAATTGTATACAATTTTAAAGAAAATAGGGAGAGAGAAAGAGAGAGAGAGAGAGAGAGAGAGAGAGGGGGGGAGAGAGGGAGGGAAAGATGTAAAAAAACTATGACCAGCCAGTGGATAGTGTCTTCGAGTGAACCAAAGACCGTGCCGTTGTCATGTACAATCCTCTCGAGATGATTGACACATTCGTCTTCGGTCCATCTCGTTGGTCGTACGTCGATCGGTTTCCAATACGCTCCCTAATTCCTACATATCTGTGCAGGACGTTGTCACTCATATTTGACATGTTTCTCAGAACGTATCCTGCGGCATTTGCACGCACGATGTGCACGTGATCACCCGCTGACACATATGCGTAATCGCAGTTTGCACGCACTGTCCGTAAGATGGATTATCTGTTAGCTAGTTTACTATAATTAAAATCCCACTTTTTTTTCTTTAACAATTAATTTTAAATAAATTTATTATAACAACGATTATTTATGTAACACGTGTGAAAGCGCGCGTGTCCACCGGTATTTTGTGAGAAATCCGTATTTCTCCGTCGGTTTCTTTTGCACCCGTCTGACCACGTAGCGCTATTACTACTGCTCCGGACGGGCGCGTGCGATCTCTTTTTTGCGTTTTTTGGTCACCATAACTACACGTGCGCATTTCCCGAACGTTGTAATGCCGTCGGCCAGGTGCCGATGTACGATACTCCACTCTTGTAATATTCATTTCCTAACGGTAAAAGCCCTCTCAGCGACTCTTTCAAGCTCGGATATCGGAAAAAACGAGGCATTTCCGTTGGTAAATGTCACGGAGGTTGGTAGATGGGCAGTGCCCACATATTACCAATCAATTTGCCTCTGTCGATACAGAGGTGGAGAGCTAGCCAGGAGAAAATATCAGGCTAACTGCACGGGCGAGCGGACACGGCGGAGCGAAAGAGAGAGTGACGGAGAAAAGCGGATAGAGGAATATATATAGGATATACGCTTATGTGCGCGAATACAGAGATGGCCCCTCCATCATATTTAACTGAGATAGCCAATCACCCCTGTCACTCAGCGGGTGATAGATTATTTTAATCAAGTTATTTCACCCGAAACCCGATCATTCTCGCCGATAGATGCTCGAGGACGTGTGTAGGTATATACGCGCGAATGTATACATAAAAATCAGATTAACCGTTTCGGAGAGAAGGGAGTTACCGGCGCTCTAATTCGAAAACAATCGACGGGTGTCTGTGCCTTTTCACGAAATAGCATTCGAGCCGGTTAAATATAAATTATCGATCGTCAGGCCGCCGTCTTGTAAATCTGTTCCACGTGTCAATCGCTTTACGCTAGCCCTGTCGTTTGTTTTTTTTTTTTTTTTTTTTTTTTGAAAAAAAACAGCGCTTTCAGCTGTTTTATTAGAGTGCATCCTGGGAACAGCGATATATAGAGAGTATGGTGCGAAGTGTTGAATTATTGTTGGGAGATCTTGCGCCGCTTGGAAAGTTTTATCTCGAATTGCCTCACGCCCGAGTGATTTTTTCAATAATTCGCGAACGTCAGCTAAGTGTAAATCGCTAATCTCTATGTAGTTTGCTTCTTTCCTTTTTCCCTCCACGTCTCTTCGATAATGTATTTTTTAACTCCTCTGATGACGAATTGATCGACGGTCGGCTACGTGAGTTTCTAAGTTCTTATCGAGTTCCAGGGACTTTCGATATCTCCAAGTTCATTCGTACGAATCTCTTTTTCTGCTTTCATAAAATATTGCTTCGCTGTTAATATGATATTCCTTGTTAAGCTTTTCTTCGACCGTAGAGAGTAAGTCAATTAAAAATGACTAAAAATCGCAAAGGTATGTTTTAAAATTTAGCTGTACGCGGCGCAAATTGATTTCAACGATAAACTTATAAATATTTTATTTTATTTTATTTTTAGTTTATTGATCAATGTGATAAGAAGTTTATACAACATGGAGCATCCCATAAATATTTCAGTGTATCCAGTTATTTATTATTTCGAACGTTCGGAAAAACTTACACGAAGAGATTATTATAAATTACCATATCTATGGAGAATAACACACAGAGACCAATGACATTCGAGAAGCTTATCATTAATCATTAATCTTTTTCAATTTTCAACGTTGTTGAATAGCGTGATAATAAAACAGATCTGACAGAATATTTTGATCTCGCAGATTTTATCGCGACGGTCGAGATATATCCAGAACAATAATTTGATCCCGCCTGGAGGTCGATCTCGGATCTGGCGATGGCGATTCGTGGGTCGTTTTCCTGGTTAAACATCCTCGCTCCCCCTATCTTCTCTTGCAAGATGTGCGAGCTTCTTTTCGGGCAAACCCCACTTTGTGGAGAAGTCCGCGCAGTTTACAGGAAATACGAGTGCTTGGTCGACGGTGGGTCGAGCTTTAATCCGCTTTTATTTCCCAGAATCGTTCCCCTGCGGTGCGATCTTTATGACAAGATCGTACCACACGTAAGAACATTAAATGTGTTGTGATAGTTCGCGGAAAAAAGACATCAGCGTAAAGAATTCCTCGCGAGCGATATGGTTTTCTTCTCCCCGTGCTAAGATTCCGAGGTACACAGATTCTATTCGTTGTTACTAACTTGAATTATGCAGAAAAGCGGAAATTTTATACCGAAGGCAAGCACGGGGAAAAATAAAGGGAGACTGAGCTATCGTTTACCTAATGATCTTAAATGATTTTTTCTGGAACGGTCCTCGTCCTCTCTGCCGGATCGCTTTTCATCAGCATGCCGATACGTCGCGTTGCAAATGTTTCTCGACTTCTTGACTAGAATGGAAATAAAAAAAGAAGAAAACAGCTTGTCATTCTTGAAATTGAAAATACAGCGCGCCAACACGACGAATTCCGCTATGAAGAATTGAACAAGGTCGAACGTGACATCGCTGGCTGTTAAAATAGTCGCAATCGTAAACGGGGCCGTATCGACAGGCTGCTTACAATGAACGAGCTTGTTGTCGCGATATGGAAATCGGTTTGCTAGGAGAAAGACCCCCCCCTCTCTCTCTCTCTCTCTCTCTCTCTCTCTTTCTCTCTCTCTCGTTCTCTCCCCCTCCCTCTCCTTCTCCCTCTCTTTCCCTCTCCCTCCCTCCCTCTCTCTCTCTCTCTCTCTCTCTCTCTCTCTCTCTCTCTCGGATTATAGTCACTTTCGTTTTCCTGTTTATACGGTGTCCTTTTAAATGAGCCCATAGAAACGACGCGATGAGGCGCCGCGCGGCGCGATACGGTGCCGCAGGAACGGTAATTAATTAGTAATTATATCAGCAACTGCTGCTCCGGAAAAAGCTAGTCCACTTGTGCACGCGCTCGCGCGCGAGCAGAATAGTTGGTTCCCGTGCACCGGCAACGAAACTCTCCCCGATAACTTTACTTTCTGACCTAACTCCAATTTCCGTTAATTATACCGCGGCTACCTACTTCCACCATTTTCCTCTGTCTCTCTGTCTCTCTCTCTCTCTCTCTCTCTCTCTCTCTCTCTCTCTCTCTATTTCGCCTATCCTTCCTCTAACTTTCCTTCTTTAGTTTTCCCTTTTATTTTCCTTCGCTGATTCCGTCTCAGTAAAGATTCACGATACTTCGCACGCGTCGGACGTTGCTGATGATAATTATGCGGCAGAGTTCGCGTAACATGCTCGGAAATTACGGTACGGAAAGGATTTTATAATAATCAGAGGGAAAAGAAATAGCTTATCTACTATTTCGAATTTCGTGCGTTGTACAAGTAATAGATAAACAGAAATTACAAGTGTAACACATTCAAATAAGAAGGGAGAGTGTACATCACGGCAGGGCCTGACCACGAACCAGTGAAAATTCATAATTATTTTGCGAAAAATCACTTCAGCCAAGAATCGAACCTGGATCTCCTGCTTACCGGACAGATATCTTATCCTTTCGACCACAAAGGCATGTGATAATATTTATCGCAATAACGTGTTTAGAAAACACATCACAATACAATGATACACACACACACACACACACACACACACACACACACACACACACACACGTGTGTGTGTGTGTGTGTGTGTGTGTGTGTGTGTGTGTGTGTGTGTGTGTGTATGTATATTCTCTCGAAAGTTTTCTCTCGAAAGATTTATCATTGCTGAAAAACCTGAACATGAAAACTTGCTTCAAGAGCAGTTTCAACTCCATATACAGCTGTAGATATCGTGTCTCAATGTAACTGAAGACGCGCAATCGCGACTGGAAACAACATAGTCATGCGATATACCTGCTATTAGACACTGACAACTACGGGGATACCCGATACGCGTTGCAGTTCTCCAAGCGTAATCTACGGAACAAGCTGGAAATTAAAAGCCGCGTAATGGTCGATGTGTCCAGGAACCAATCCGGTTTCCGATGGCAAGAGTAACAAAGAAAAAATACAGAGAGAGAAAGAGAAAGAGAGGGAGAGGGGGGGGAGAGAGAGAGAGAGAGAGAGAGAGAGAGAGAGAGAAAGATATGTTCAAATCGATGGGCTAGCACAAAAGGTGCACGTTCGCCTGTCTCTCGAGTATTAATAAATCCCATCTGCTGTCGTTTCCATCGACTCCGCTTTCGCAACTTCGAAACGCAGTCGCGGCGGAGCAGGCCAGTATCTTCTTGTAGCGAATTCGCGAGATTCCTCGTCGTCTTTCCTGTTCTCCAATCCCGCGCCCTCCCTTCTTCGCCTCCCGGCTTCGGCTTCTACTCTCCCGTCCCGGTTTCCCGCTCATCCGGGATTCCGAAACACTTGGACTTATTAAATGCAAAATGCTTCCGGCAAACAATGCTTAAACGCGACGTCGCTCCTCGTTGTAATCCTCGTTGCTACAGATGCAGACGCAAAGTATGAGAGAAAGAGAGAGAGAGAGAGAGAGAGAGAGATCGGGAGAGGGAGAGCAAGGGAGATGAGCGGTTGCGCGATGAAGAGAAAATCATCGTCTCTCTCTCTCTCTCTCTCTCTCTCTCTCTCTCTCTCTCTCTCTCTCTCTCTCTCTCTCTCTCTCTCTCTCTCTCTCGTCCGTTCGCGCTCTTTCGCGATAATCCGATCTCTCTAAGGAGATTCTCCATTTTTACAACTTCGTTTGAGTTCGCGGCGGACTCCGTTGCCGACGGGCATTCGAAATATTCGCGGAATCTCGTATTTACCCTCACGGCCCATGGAAAACCGGGCGGAAAAGACGCTCGACGACAGGGAAGGAAAATGAAAGGTAGGAAAGGACTCCTCGTCGCTCCTACGTCGAGCAACCATGGGTGACCACTCTGCAGCGAATCACATTCCGATTATTTAAAAGCACAGAAATGGACGGTGATTTTTCATTGTCTCAATTTATCCAAACGTACGAAAACACGAAAAACATTGAATATGGAAAGTATTTCGATATGGAGATTATGTTATACGTTGCATTGAGATTGCATTACACAATAGCATTATACGATACGAGAAAACGTAACGTTTTCTTTCTCCTCGTTGAATTTTTCCAGATATCAATTTACGATATTTAAAAAATGAAATATCCTGTATAAACATTCCTCGTATAAACATTCGATATAAGATTCAGACTACACCCGCACATAATCCATAGATAAATACAGACCGTTGCAATGAGTTTACGGGCGCGGATCTTCACGTAATAGAGCAAGGAGTTACCTGCTCTCGGTGATATAATATTACATGTATTTTCTTCTCTCGACTCGACGAGGGAGAAACACTGGCTTTTCAGCTTGCGCAATCGCCGCGTTTTTCGCGGGAAACGAGAAAATAATCCTGCGGGATTCGACATTTTCCGCGATCCGCGAGAGAAATAGAGAAACGATAGTTACAATTGTTTCATGTTTCTCTACGGCTAGAAATTGTTGGAGGAACGGTAACCCTAACGCGTACAAGCCCGCTGGTGGCTCGCCGGCGATCCGGCTGAAAAATATCGCAGCCACATTCGCTTCTCGGATTGTTTTGCGTTTCCGGCGCGGACGTCGGCGGTTTCGGGTCCTCAGATTAAAATCTGGAAACTTTCCGACCGGGCGAGTATATCGCCCATCGCCCACAGGCAACTGGAAGCAAACTTCCCCCTTTCTATATCCACCCTCTGTTCTAGGCTGTACTTTCCCGGAGGAGTGGTACGGTCGGTGGTTCCAGTCGGGGATTACGGACCTGGTGACCGTCAACGGCTCCGAAATCACCAGCAAGGGCTTCTGCATCGAGAAAAACGGCGACAAGTTCCTCGTTCACGACACGTGAGTGCCATTCTCGTTTGAATTGCAAGTGGAGCCCGGCCGGCCGATATGAAACGATAGTATAGTATTCCATCCTTTTATACCTACCGTTTATACCCGTTCTCGTCTCCCCATCGTTTCCCCAGCCTCGCCCCCGCCATCCCCCTCGGACCAACGCCCGGCGCGCCCCGTCGCTCCCGTGCGCGCACTCCCCTCTCTCCCTTCCGTACTCCCTTCTTTCCAGCTTTTATTAATTAACTGCCCTCCGACAAAGCGGTCGAGGCGACGTGCCAGCCGAGAGAGCACCCGGCATATAAAACGTTTCTCCTGAAATTCCATCCGTGAAACCGGAGCAGGGGTGGCTTTGAGATCGAAGAGAACGGGCGATCTGTACCGAGCAACGCGCGTACTCGTATATCGATATATGTTACCTTTACCTCCCCCTCCCCTCCCCCTCCCGTCGGCCGCCGCGCCATGTTCGCGCGTGTAGTGGTAAGATTTACGACGAATGCGTAGCCGGCGAAGAGAGATCGGCGACCTACGAGCGAGCGTATGACTAAATAAGTTAAATAGAAACCGCTCGCGAGCAACCCCGAGGCGAACGGGCAAGCCGGGCCGGAAGAGGGAAACTCCATCTCATGAGACCAGTGCGTGAAAAAAGCACTCGCTTTTCAGTTAGTTATAAAAGCCATGTGTAAGTTATAATTATGATCGCTATACGGCGCCCAACTATTGCGTGTGACAATTACTACCGTGGCTTTTCTCTGAAATTCCGAACAGCTTTTTTGCGAAAAGTAGGTTGTAAGTGGATATTTTATGTCCAATTAATTACGAGAGATACATTTTATATACTGGATACGTGGAATAATGAACTAGAGATATAATAATTCAGAATTTCTGCTTGATTTAAAAAGTGATTTATTTGTATTAAATTAATGAAATTTTTATTACGTTGGAAAAAAAAATAAAAAAAAAAATATATATATATATATATATTCCACCTTTTGTATATTTTGTTTTGAAAATTAATGAAAAAGGTTATTCAACGTTTTTCGAAAATATTTGTCAATATATATGTAACGAGATTATAGTATACACCGCCGTGTTTTCCCGCAAACCCCCGACACCATGGGGGGAAATAATTGAAACGACGAGTTTTCGTGGTCCGATCACGTTATAGAAAAGAACACATTTCTCGCTGGCTCGATCACGTCCTTCCTCCCGTAACTAGAATTTTCCCTATATTTCCATTTCCAACACGGTTCCCGCAAAATCCGCACGTCGCACGTCGGTCCACATGTTATATTTCGGCGAAATAGACCGCGCGCCGTCCGTCTGTATACTTTCGCGCGGGTAGTTTCTAGTCAAACACGATCTTTTATCCGCGATAGAATTACGAAAAAACGATATCGCGACTGATATAGGAAAGTTCCACCGCCGCGAAATAATTCCCTCTGACTGAGAAGTACCTCGGATCTACTCCGCTCGTCGCTCGAAGCGAGAGTTGCTTTGTTGCAGCCCTCGACACGGGGTAGGCGGGGTGAGGGGGAAGGAGGACCCAATTTATTTTGTTTGATCGACACTCTTTCCAATTTTGCCACCGCGGCGAGAGGGTCGTCTCTTCTCGCCCCCCCCTCGTCCGCCCCGTCGTATATCCTCGTCGAAGACGTTAAACCGCGGTCCACTTCGTCTGGATAATATCCGCGATATATACGGTGTATTAATGCGCGGCGCGGAGTGTTCATAGTTCAGAATTAAATTTTTAGCTGAGCTAAGTCAGGATAATTCTCCGATTAGTCCGAAAGGTACGTGGTCTTGTTCTATGGATCTTATTATCATTGGCCATCCTGTAGATCGGATATCGTATAGTCACGCGGGCACTCGGACCGATCGTTCGGCTTGATTAACGCACAGCCATAATCGTAACATTAGTGGGCCAGGGAAGTTGTTTTTCGCGGTCGTTATTGATCCCCCCCTGGGAGAGGATGAATGTACGAGCGAGGAAAAATAGACGGCGGGGGCTAGCCGCGATAGAATCGCGAGAACAATCTATTCCCCTTGTCGATATAGCGTGTATAATTGTACATTCAATAAATACCATTATCCGCGGTGCAACGTTATTTATTCGCCATTCGTTCTGTCTTTTTTCTTCTTTTTTTCTTTTTTTCTTTTTTTCTTTTTTTCTTCCGCGACACTCCCCGATGCGACACTCGAAAATGAGTCGAGTAGGAATTTCGCCGAATGGGCAAAGCGGTTTTGCCAACGGCATACAAATCTTTTGTGTTTAACCGGCAGAATAATTTTGGGAATTCGCGGCCTTTGTTGTGAAATATCCTGATTACAAGTATAAACGATTGTGCTGATTGTGCAGATAACTGTTAATACATAATTTATAACTCGATAATACGAAACAAATAAATTTGTTTTAATATATTCTTTATTTAAAATTTTTGGAATTTAATATTTAAATACCCTAAATGAACATTTGGTTGAAAATTTGAAATGTCTTCTCGAAAATGAAACTTTATGGGACATGAGGACATAAAGTAGATGTTAAATTGAGAATAATTCTCTTTGGTATCTATTTGAGAGTACAATCCTTTGGGAATGACTTCTGAAAGCAAAACTAGGGCAGTAAATAGTAAACAAACACTAAACAAATCTTAATAGCAGCATTTTTATTTATATCAGACTCTCTTTCCTCTCATACAATATTTTACAAATCGCATACCTTTCTTTATCGTATTTAATTTTCCTTTTAAAATATTTAAAAAATTACAAAAAGAGAGATAACGCATCTATCTATACTGTTAATTAATTTCTTTACTTTTTAGACAAAAATAATGTTCTTTAAAGAAATAATTTTTAATTACTGATTTCGTAGAAACAAAATTAATGAAGAAATATTACAAAGTCTATTTGAACAACGATAATAGAAGAATCGAATTTTATTAAGTAATACTACTGACAGAACAAGCTCATCGTATATTTACGTTGTCGGAGGCAACCATGAATTTCTTAAGAAACGCGATATACAAGTGCAGTATCATATGTAAATAGGTAGATAAATGCCAACCAAGACAAAGTGATCGAGAGACGCGCGCAGGGTGAGAGAAAGAAAACGCGAATGGCGCGGCAGATGACGTAGAAGCCGAGCGAAGTTGAGAGAGCTAAGTTTTAATTAATGTAATGGAGAGTAGCACGTGATTAGCTTCCCAATCAGTACGCTCCTCCTGCCATTCTGCTGCGGCTTCAGTTGGAGAAGGATAAAAGAGACGAAAGAGACGAAGATAAAATTTTGTAATAAGAAGATACGAGGGAAAACAAAGAGATCAGGAATGAAAACGATCGGTCGAGATAAATGCAAAAAGTTTAAATAAGTTGTCTAATAGGTATTATCGAAATTTTATTAAAAAAATTACACTTTATTCTCTCTCTCTCTCTTTTTTTTTTTTTTTTACATATATTTTTGTCATATATATATATTAGTACCGAATATTGAAGGAAAAGCTTCAATATTGAATTCGATATTAACAACAAATACGCGAACAAAACAGATATGCGATTTATAAAAAGATATGAATTTTTATATTTTACGCCCGAATAATAACAAAACACTATTTATTCAGTGCAGATCACGAAGCGCCAATTTGCGCGAACGCGAGCGCTAAATTGTTTGCTTAATGCGCATCTAATTATGCTGTTCTGCATTCTGCATTAATGGATAATAGGTATGGGTGGGCTAGCGTCACAGTTTGTTTGTGTTGGTAACGTGGATGTTACCAAACTAGCAATAACTTGCTTATCTTAAGATAACTAATCTGGCGCTACGGCGTAATCCCCGAACGTCTAGCCGGAAATAATCACGAGGAACGTATACGCTCGCGAGCAACAAAAGAAATCTGTTTGTTTGTTTATCCATTAAAATGTAATTGTGACGATACGGTTGTTGTATATATATATATATATTCGATCAATCATCGATGCTTCATAATGAACAATCGTTGCCCCGGCAAACATTTTACAACGCGAACTCCAATATATACACGGCATGTCAATTAATTGATTTACGGGTAGCGATATTTATGAAGCGTGATACTATCCTACGCTTTTTCCGTTAATTCTTTTGTTCGATTCGACCGATCGTGTTATTTCTCACCGTGACAGGTATCGTCGTGATATTCGTCGACCCGATAATAGTTTCGATCGGGAACAGACTGCACGATATATTGCGCCCGACCGTCAATTAACGGTAACCGATAATCCAAAATAATGACAAGCGATTGCAGTTTGCGCCCCGCGATAACTGTTTGTCGATTTAAAAAAGCGTAGAGGGCCTGCAGTTTAATTTTGTACTGCAGACAACTACAATTAAGCTCATCTTGCGACATCGATCGTTGTTGCGCGCTAAGCACGGGCAGGAAATACAGATTGGTACAGAATTATTTATTTATTCATAATTAAACGATTATTATATACATAATAATTGCGCACGTACGTTAACGAATACACAGGGAAATAATATAAAAAAAAAAAAAAAAAAAAAAAAAAGAAAGAAAACAATTGTGAGAAAAGTGTATTTTGGAGGAGAGCAAACGGAGAAGTCGAGACGTTTTTAAGGAAGATAAATTGCGTTAGTTCTGCTTGTGATGTGAATGATGTTGAATTATATCGAAGTTAGCCAGTTATTGAAGTACTTAAAAAGTAATTTCTGAGAAAAACAAACATCGAAATGTATAATAACTGACTCATTATGTCGCACCTCATGCGGATCTACGCAACTCCAAAGCGTCGATTAGTCGAAGACATATTTCGTGCTCCGGCGAAGTTATTGCGAAACTATTAGTATACTCGCGAGGTAGCTCGGCGATTACATGATTAATTCCCTCCCCCCCCCCCTCGTACGACGCTGGATACGAAATGGGTACACTCGTTAGTATTATCGCCTGCGATAATAAAATTAGTAGTCGCGGACGCCGTCATTAATCCTCCTTAAGCGATAAAGTAGCCGGCACGTTGTAATAATGGAGTATTAGATCTCATTATTGCGGGATAATTGGAAAATGGTGGAATGGCGCGGAAGATGTGGGTTACATAGGATACATATAAACTACATGGGTGAGCATAAGATAATTGAATTGCCACTGTGCACCCGCGTGAAGTCCGTATTAACGGGAATTTATTAATTTATCATCATGCGTTGCTCGACACTAGTTTCCACGGATCTAAGCCAATTACCCACCTACGCTATGGAAACTAAAAACACCTCCCGACGGCATCCCCATCGTACATTGTATCGCGGATTACTATCATGATTTCACAATTAATGATCCCGTGAATCTGAATTGATTTAGATTGGGAGAGGGGGGGGGGTGTAATTGCTATCTACTAAAATCGCTGCGATTGGGATTCCCCATCCAGTTTGATCTTCTCCCATCTAGCGCGATATATCGTATCGATTGTCTCGCGAAGAGGGTCGTTAACGAGATGTTGTGATGATAAGGTAGCGATATTACGTTACATTTAATTGCGCTTCGGCGTCGAGGAGCGCAGCGACGTCTGCCAGAATAGGCAAAACGGATCAGTTATGCAGGATGCATCTCCGTCAATGTAGGCCTAACGATCTCGCGATGATTAGACCATGTGTACCGCACGTTCGCATCCCGTTCTAATTGGCGTAATGACGGCGGCTAATTAAGCAGAGCTAAACGTATTGTAGCGAGTCAATTATCCATAAGCCGTGCCGAATCTGCCGTTCTGGTAATTTATTTATTTTTTTTCCTAGATAAATAAAAGATGAATTAGGAAGTGTACCGAAACGTGAGAGGGGGAAAAGGACGTCGAGAGCAACGTCGTCGTCTGCGCGTGCAAATTAATCGGAGAGTAATCGGAAGTCGCGGTCGGATGCTTTCGCACTCGTACGCGAAAGAGAAAGTATCCGCGGATATTCTACGCGCCGACCGGTGTCATTTCCGCAGCGCGTGGCGAAAAAAACGAGAGACAGACGGACGGACGAACGTTCGAACGAAACGTAAATCCCGGAGAGGAGAGAGAGGAGTTGGGAAAAAAGTTATATTGCCTCTGCGTCCGGAGTGACGATTCAAACGCGTCGCCAGCATATGAATAATATCGCGCCGCGGCATATAGCGGCGCGTTTCCGCGTCGCGCGGCCCTTCGACGCGGCCGTCTCGACGGAGTATCCGCTGATTGGATTCGAATTGGAAAGGGCAGTTTGTGTCTACGTTGCCATGCATATTCCGTAGAAATTGTGACCTTCCGCGCGCGTGGCGCGGCGTGGCGGCAAAGCGAGCGCAATTAAATCGCGCGTCAATTCCGGGGAGCGGGAGATGTGGATTAACGAAGGTCAAGACAGCTGCAGGGTCCTGACGGATCTTGATTTTAGGACATTGAGAAATTTATTATGATTACGCCGATCTGCCGGCATTTGGAATTAAAAGGTCCGATCGGCGTTAAAAAAAAAATCCGATCGATGATATATTTATGTGGAAACGTGGAACTGAGCGAATAAAAGTTGAACGGAAAAGTTGAAGCGGGGCATTGTCTCAGACAAACGAGCGTCTAATATTCCGTTTACGGATGTAGAGCGAAAAGGAATTACCCTCTTAGATCGCGCCGCGCAAGACACCGACGCGACGGAGAGCAGGACAGATAGCGGAAGAGGGATGAAGAGGTTGCGGAGAGCGAGAGGGAAAAGCGAGCGGATAGAGATATCCAACGAGATATTCTCCTCTCCTTAGCTCTATCGTTCTCCATTTTCTCCGTCCGACTATCATTTCTACGGGACGGGGTTCTTATCCCGTCTTACTCGCGATTGTCTATAACTCGATGGTTTCTTGCGCTGCGCGACGCCCGCAGTAAATAGCTTCCTCTCCCCTCCCACTTCTCTCTCGTGAACGTTCCCTCCTTTGTGATGCCCGCGACGGAAGTGCGAGGTTCGTCGTCCTCGAAACCACCAGCCATTCGGCTGTGTTTGGCTGTGCATTTTGAAACTTTCAAGACGGATGCAGGTAAACGGACGAAGTTTCGAGTTTACTCGGATGGGCGACGTTGGCGCGTCACTTTACTAATTGCGTTCAGGATTTACGGGACCGGAGAGAGAGGACTCCGTTTCAGGATCGCGCCGATGTATTACCGCGTCTTAGCCACTTCGAATAGCTTCTTTCTCGAGAGAAGGATGCTGCGGCACAATGATAATGTTTAATGCGAAAGTGACCATAATGTAAGAAAGAGACGCAAAGTCGCGTTTCTGCACAGTCCTTGGTCCTCGCTCTATCCTAGACACTTTGATTTTTACACTTTCTGTTAAGGATACGAGAAAAATTGCGAGAACGTGCTTAACATTCAAGCTGTATACAGCCTCGTTATTTTACGGTTAAATCGCAAAATAAAGCCATAGGCCTTTTCGCACGAATGAAAGACGGAACTCATTGTTCACCGCCGCGTCTCGGGATTTCCGGACGCCGCGCTTTTCGCGGAGCAGAAACGAACACGAAGAGGAGAATCACGGATGGCTGGCGTTGAAAGTTTCAGTCACGGTTTGCGATCTTAATTTCTTGCCCGCTCTTGCTCGCCGTGGCGCGAGGGCCTTCTCTCTCCTCTTTTTTTTCTTCCCTCATTTTTGACCTGTGGAAACGCCGTCTGCAGAGAACACGAATGCGAGGTGGAAACATTCCGACGTGATGTCGGTTGTCGGTCTCGCCGAGGTGAACCTCCGCGTAAATTTTCGCCCGATTTGAGAAACCGTGGCGAGATGAAAATTGTTTCAGAATCAATGACCCCGAGCTCGAGGGGACGACGCGGCGGATTTTTCCCGGGCATGACCCGTCAACGTTGAATATCGCGCAACATCTACGCTACTGATATCCGGGACTCGCGAGGTAACGCACGGGATATTCTGCAAAATTCCAGGAATGTTCGAAAAGCGAATAACATTTGAAAGCAACGATCTGTAAATCACTGCTGTTGCCGAATGCATTTCGGCGAGCTTTCAACGGTACAATCAAAAGTGCAAAGATGAACGGTTTCGAGCAACCAAGAATGTTTGCGGTTCCGTCTGAATTTTATTGCTTTACATATCGGCGCACAAACGTTAGTACATCTATTTAATCCCTTAATTCCGACAGAACGGAAATGTAAAGTTCGATAATTTCCGTTCGTTTACCTTGAATCGCGCATGCGTAGCGTTTCGTTGGAAGATTTTTGGAGGCGTATTATAATCCTCGTTTCTTTCTCCCGGTTGATATCTCTTTGCTCGTCTTTGTGCCACCAAAACGTTGTCACGAAAAACAACGATTTGAAACTTAACGAGGTAATACGATGGGATTTACGCAATCTGAGAAGCCGAGAGATATTTGGAAGGATCTGGGAGCCGGAACCGTGGACCGCGAGGAGGAACATGGATGGTCCTTCCCTATTTTTCTCTTTCAAATGCAACGGCGAAGTCTCGCGCAATTTTCAAATTCCATTTGTACGGGCGAAAAAGAAAACGGTAGGAAAGAATTGACGCTGCTAAAAATTTCAGCTCCTGGTCGCGACCTTAATTTCTTCTCCCTCGTGACTCCTGACTTTTGCTGTTCGTTTTTGACCCGCGAAAATGGCCGCCACCTGGTAGCACGTGTCATGGATGGGTATGGTCGACATGAATAAATAAAAGAGCTACGTCGCCGAGGGAGAGAGCGAGAGCGAGAAAGAGAGAGAGAGAGAGAGAGAGAGAGAGAGAGAGAGAGAGAACTTACGGGGGAAAAATAGACGGAAGGCAGGCCGAAGTGTCAGGAACTCGTGCGGCGGTTCGTTCGGTTACACCGCCGAAACTTATCTAATCAATCAGCCGACTGATCAACCTTTCATTGATCGCTGTAATCCATCACATGTAGCGCCGATACAAACCAGCCGCGCCCTCCCGTCTGCTTGCACGGCCGCCAACTCTCGCTCTCTCGATTCTCCCCTCTGAGTTATAACGCTAATTATTTTTCACCCGAGCGATCCATCTCCGCGGCGATACGCTGACAAATCTTCGGGAAATCATTAAAAGTTTTAACCAGCGTCGGACAGACGCTGGTATCGCGCGCTCCACCACCGCGTCGCGGAAAGAGTTCCGAGAGGTCGAGAAGGATCCCATGCAGACGGATCCACCATGGAGACTGGACTGGAGTTATATAAATCTCCGATTTGGAATTACCGCGTTAACGGTGGCAGTCTACTGCCTCTCCATCGGCATTAACCGGGGTAGTATCAAGTGCATGTTAATAATGAATGCGACTCGCTGCTACAACTTTCCGGACGCCTCCGCGTATTCCTCCGAGGATCGGATATTTGCATGAGCCGATGTAATCATTAATAGATCGTTGCTATGTAGCGCGCGGTGTAACGCAAGATGCAAATTAATGAATGAAGGAGAGCCGAACGACTATAGACCGCACCTGATTTGATATTCAAGCGCGGAATATGCATGCAGCAGTAGCAGCGTAGGTGCGCGCGCGCGCGCGCGCGCGCACACGTCTGCGTACTCCGCGTAGTCTGCGTAATCCACGTAATGCAGTTTGGAATCTAATCAGGGTTTATTGCAGGAATGTCGTTCGCTGTTTCTTTGATGAAACTTTCGTCAGGTATGCGCCGCGGTACTCTACATAATTAGAATGTAATTCGGCCGCTCTCGGCGAGTGTGTATACGTGAGCGAATTATCGCAAATTAGGTCTCTCCGCGCGGTGTAAGTAACGCCGTTGTCAACCCGCACGCAGGCGCGTACAGGTTTCTCTCTTTTTTTTTTTTTTTTTTACAGTCTGCACGGCCGAAACAGCCCTATATAATTGTACGACACTTTTTACCTCCATCTCGTAATTAACGCACTAATTTTCAGTCATTAAGATGATCCGGGTGGCGTGACGTGTCCTCCGCAACATAGTTTGCCGTTGTGATACCGTGTAATTTGTAATTAAATTTGACGGCGCGTGATGCGGTTTGATTGTATAGAGGTTATTCGAGATTAATGACTGATTTGATACTGATAGCGAGACGTCTGGGAAAGTTTTAATAGCTTATTAATACGTTATGGTTGCCAGTTATTTATTTCTGATTTTGATTTTCATACATTTTGAAATTAAATTTTTCTTCATAAATTTCTACCTCTTTCTCATCGTTCAAACATTCGTGTATTTCATAAACTTGTGGATTTTATTTTGATCGCGCCATTTGAATTTCTCGCAATTGAAATCCGTCCGATTAAAAATATTCGAGAGCATATATATGACCGTTGGCCGAGTGCCTAGTTTTAGACAAATTTGCACTATAAAGTGTTCTGATCCAATATTGTATTATGTTTCATACATAAAGATCGGACTTTCGTGATTAAATCAGTCCTTTTTTTTTGTGTCAATTTTAGTTGAAAGTTTTCTCTCTGCTTGGCTCGAAAGTAGAGCAGCACACCGAAATGCAAACGCATACGTGGAGTCATTGGAGATAGCACGACTCACGACTCATTTAACACAATCGAATAAGAGCCTCGGAATAGAACCTTTGAAATTAAGCGGGGAACACTACGAAGGAGAGATAACTGACTGAACCGGAACGAGCTCATCGATGAAATTAATATAACCTACAGATATATAACGATTACACAGATAATTAACGATGAAATTTAGAGAGAGTAAAATTACGACGCGAAAGAAACGTCGTGCATCGTAATAATTGTATGCCATTATATATATGAATTATAATGAGCGTTAAGAGTCTCGCGTGTGGAAGAAATTCGTGCAACTTCAAAGTCGAGTTCTTAACTGCATTTAATTTACCCTGCCAGAGGCGTGTTTCTCAAACTCATCGACGTGTTGGCGCCTCGACGCGCGCTCGCCAGGGACTAAAGAGATTCTTGAAGAAAGTATCCTTACCATATGCAATATATTGTTTGATTCAGCGCCCCGTTCTACCTGTGCCTTTGTGTCGCCGGAGCAAACGAGGCGATTAAAAGACGTAGATTGCCGTCGCCGCGCGCGCGTCCGCCGAGGATTTAATATCGAAGCCATTCTAGCCCGATTTGAATATAAAGGTCACGTCGAGTCGTGTCACGGGCCTGTCGTCGCGCTACCTCAAAGCTGCATTTTAATCGGATCTATCGCCGACGGTAAGAATTAATCGAATTATCTGACAGCCTTCGACTGTCGTAAATAGCCTCGTCCGCGAGATTAAAGAAGATTTCGCGACGACGCCGCCATGGCCGGCCGGTATTTGTAAAAGCAGAAACAAGAAACGCCGTAACGAAGTTATACCCTCATCCGAACGAGATGACTCTGCCGGACTTATTTTATCCTTTTCCCGCTAACGCGTATTACGTCGTACCTCCTATAATGTATATTTTTATGCTATTTATTGCTTTATACCTTAATTATTGAGTAATGCGTAAATACGTAGAGAAATTTCCGATAGTAATGTGAATTGCAGTGAAATATCCGTTACATTTAAAATTCCTGACAGTGAAGAAACGCTGAATTTCACGACACGCTAAATGAGAAATAATATTCTAAATTATTCATCTTCTCCACTTCGAAGTATGTTTCTATTTAATTTTAACTATCAAGTCTCTACTTAATTTACTGTTTTGTCCGTGCCAAGATACGAAGCTGCGGCACTTTAATTTTTTAGGAATGAACTATATACTGCAACGAATGTAAAATAAACCGTTAAATGAACGAAGACTGAAATATTTACAGAGTGCAATTCAACTGGCGAAAAAATAACTGTCTCCAGCTTACAATACGATAAAGACGATAGTGCGATGTGAAAAAACGACATCAGTTCGGAATTCTTTTCCACCATCGTAATGATATCTTCATCGCGAAAGATGAAACTATGCTCGCTATTCATAAACATAATTTCCGACACATTTTAGAATTTCCTTCTCGCCATAACGATAATTATTCTCAATTGGTCTCGATACGGGATTAAATATCATCTAACTATATATCTAATATCCTGCTAATTTAGAACAAATCTTATCGAAAATAGAACAATAATGAAAATCGATCGCGTGATTTTGCAATCGTAATGTGATATATTAATGACTATTGGATTTCCATTTTTCTATCTATAAAAATACTTTTTCCGCTTAAATCATTTATTAAAGCTTTATTTTAAAAATGTTGAAAGTGGATTTTCATTTCAAATGAATTATTCATGCGTATCTTTTTAATCACATTTATAAAAAAAAAAACTCAATACCAATTATTATTATTACCATTTTTTGTTATCTTCTCGAAAGTGATATCGACAAAATGTAATATTCCTTTTATAATTATATTATTATTATCAAAAATGTTGCGCCTAAAAAGAGAGATCTCAAAATAAATTTTCTTTTTTTAAAACGGTCCGCAACTGAACTTTTTCAGTAGATTATATAACCAGTGACCATAAAACGCTTCAGATGAAATTTTTCTTCTACTTTCGAAGTTAGGATTTTTACATTTGTTTTGATACTTTGAACAATCAGATCAATCCTGTTTGATATTACTTACATCTCCTATTTAAAATTACAAATTTCTTTTGAAGACGACTGTAAACTTATTTAAATCTTAAAATAGAAAATTATTTATTTACCGCTTATTTTAGAGACGCAAAGTATATAGAAGTTTAATTCATACAAAATAAACCTCTCTCATAATCCTTCGGAACATATATAAATCTTGAAATTAAGGTTTAAAAGTAATTTAAAAAATTTCACCTCAGTCGGCGTAATTACGTCACTCCTCTTCTATCGCGATGGCGCACGTCCCGTGATCTCCTCGAGAAGCGGCCAGCAGCTGAGCGTTCTCTCCCCAATGGTATGAATCGTCAAGCGGTGAGCTTCGACAAATAGAGACAATTAAGCGGCTAATATGAGATGTCCCCACCTTGTGCACCGCTCTCACGGGAGGGCGGGGGGGGGGGGGAGGGGGGGAGACAGGCGGGAGTGGCGAGGTACGCACCGCGCAACAATACTACGGGACAGTGCAAACACCGGCGGGGAAAACCAACAATGTGCCTCGACCCGGAGGCCGCCTCCAGGGCTGCCGGTCCACCCGGGCCGCACACCCTCCCGCCCTGCGCACCACTCGTGTGTGCACGTGCGTGTGCGTTGATCGGAGACCCGGCAGACGAGCGGGCTGGTCGGCCGATCGTGACCGCGCATACGCTTCCGAAATTGCATTAAACGGCCGAACGAAAGCGTTAAATAATGCGACAATTATAAGCGACGGCGTATTATCGATGTACGCGCGCGCGCGGTCGGTGCTGTTTAATATACTTTCGCGTGGCGAACGGGATACGCGATCGCCGGATATACAGATATATGCATACCTAATGCGCGCGCCAGAGTAAATATCGATGACGCATTCAATTAGCGCGAATAAATATTGTCTCCGTAGAAAATGAACGAGACGTGCGCGCGCGCGTTTGACTCTCGCGCGTTAATTGGCCCTAGAAGCGGTGGTCCTGGGGAAAAAAAAAGAGGAGTGACGATCTTAATTAAGAGTTCCGCGGAATCGCGCATCCTTGCTCCCCGAACGGCCCGCGGGGATTCTGAAATTTCGAGGTTAAAATTTTTTAATGCGGTTAAACGTTAAGTTGCATATATACAATGTATACCTTTTTTTGTGCGTGAAAGGATTATTCCACTCTGCAGGTGATGATCGTGAAAAGCTGGAAAATCGCCGGAAAAGCTGAAAAGCATACAGTATCGCTTTTCATTTCTATTTTTTCGTAACGTGCAAAATTCGTGATCCATTAAAAATGATTCTTCTCAAGTTTCCTACGCATTTTCGTGTAAAACTAGAAAGAGAATATACATGTATTGTTATAACAAATATTATACGTGCTTGATACTTACTCCACTCTATTATATTCCGAGAAAAAAATATTGTTCTCACTTGCATAATAAAATAAAATAAAAGTAGGGAGAAAGAGGGTAAGATATTGAAGTAGGTAAGGTGATAATTTGCTAATTTTTCTAAACTAATAACGAGTTGGTGCTAAAGTTACTAGAGATTTTTTATGGTAATTTATTGTAATTTAATTTTAATCTACTAACATTAACAGATAATATAATAAGAAATATATTTTGAGTACATCCATATGTAATTTTATTTCTTTATAAAGAATCACAATTATAGAAAATGTATCTTCACTTTCTCTATAAAACTAACATATAGTGTATTTAAGAATGCATATAATAATATATTATTTAGTTAATGTATTATTTAATTAATGTATTATTTTAATTAATGTTTTATTTTAATCAATTTTATTTAAATTAATGTATTATTTTATAAATTAATTTGTATTATTTACATTTTTCATATTGCAATATTTTTTTTTAAAAAATACATAAATATGATGTATATACGATAAGATAATGAATTTAACGAAGATAACGAAATAATTATTTTTTTTGTTCTTGTCTGTAGATTTTATTTTCTTAATTATTAATTATTATAAATAATATTTTTTATTCATAAATACTATTTATTTGTTTTTTATTGTGTTATTCACGTTATAATAATGTAATAATATAAAAGATAAAAAATTTGTCTAATTTCTATTCATAAGACAATTACTATTCATAAGACAATTAGTTTTAATTGGTTTCTTCATTATATTTATATATAGGGGCAAGATAACGAAATGGACACATCCTTAAAAAAATTTAAATTATACAAAATTTTAATTTATTATAAACTTTTAAGTTTCTGCAAATGATAGGCAAGGTTTTAGCTAATGAGAAAAAAAAATTATTTCATTATTGATTATTGTTTTTATATTACCACTCAAGATCAGAGAAAATCAGAAAAAAATCGACAAATTTTAAGTTTGTCATTTTACATCCCTTTCCCCTACTTCAGTAATACATGTAGTTCATAGAATATTCAAATATGCTCATTTACATGTTCACTAAACTTAAAAGATTTCGACAAATTTGCTTCACGCATGACAAAGCGGACCGAACCGATTTCTCCTCCCCCCCCCCTCTCCCCGTTCAAAACAGTTGCGGTTTGTCTTGTGAAACGATCGGCGACTTGTCGCCGATCAAGCGTAGACATGAAAAATCGCTTTCTTGTGAATGATAATAATTTCGCGTCTAATCGAGGAGCTGTCGAATGCAGAGGGCGTCGGGAAGGCTATCGCCTTGAGGCAAAGATACGGTAATGAAATAATTGAGCGAAAAAGGATATATCCGCCGCGGGGGGCGGACGGGCAACTGTTCGATGCAACGAAATGCATAACAAATTCCCCCTGCACACGCGCGCGCGCACGTGGACGCTCCGGGCGACAATGGCGCGTGGGACGGAGGGAGAAAAACGCATGTGTATTACCTGAAACAGATCGCCCGAAGCGAAATCGGGTTGCAGGAAGGAGAAGAACAGAGGGAAAGAATCCGGACGAGAGGGATGGAATCGCACGACCGAGAGGAGAGAAAACCGGCTAAATCAACAGCCCGCGGCGAGCGCGGGGAAATATCCGCTCGCTCTTCTCGCGCTGTCATTTGCGCCCGATTTTTTTCTCTCCTCCCTCCTCTTTTTTCTTTTTTACCGCGTGCTCGTATTGGCATAAAAGGTACATAACGCGACGTCCCGCGGGTTCGATATTGACCGATGGGCGATAACTACGCCCGAAAGAGGGTGGCATCTTTTCTTCTTTCCCCGTTTCAAAGAACGGTACTTCGATAATCAATACGAACCGCTTCGTATTGATCCCGCTATATTAATTTCGCATATCATTGATTAATCCGTCCGATTAATGAAATGTTCAAACTTTGAAAGGCGACTAATTATAGATCGGTAGATTCGATATTTGAATCAGTAATATTTTCACTTTACTTATATATATATATATATGTTGTATATCAACTTAAAAAATTCATCATCATTTTTACCGTCCATGGATTCGTGAATATTTACGATCCGAGAACAAACGATCCTCGATGCCGCATTACATCGGAGTCGTTTTCGCGGCAACGCAATATCGCGCGAAACAAAGCAAAACAAAGGAGGAGAGGCATCCTGACGGGAAGTAAAAGCCATGAAGCTAATTCTACAAAACGGCCAACAATTTCGCAGCCGTGGCCCATCCACCGAAGCTCTTATATCCGTTAACGTCAGTCCGCCGGCGAATTTTTTTGTGGGGAAAAACAGTACGAAGGGGTTAGGAGTTGGTGGTCGGGAAGCGGGGGGAGGGGGTGCAGCGTGGTACGGGACGCGCGATTTTCCATCTACGGCTTATCAGACGCTACAAGGTTTCCCTTTTCGTTCGCCGGCGAAATTTCTTCAGCCGGCGGGAAACGTCAAACGTAAATTCAGAAGCTTCGAAATTAATTCTGCGCGGCGCGATTGTGCCAGCGTTCACGTGTCTTGAATATTTAGCGTCGAAAGATATTCCCAGCCGTTATCAAAGCTTTCGCATCCCTCAACGTCAATCCGGCAACGTCTCATATTGGGCGGGAAACGAGACAGGCGGGAAAGGGAATATCCGATTTTTCCGGCCGTGGTTAAATCTCGCGGTACGAGCGTTTCCTTTTTCTTGCCTAATGTTTTTCCTGCATAATGCAACACTTTGCGCGAAGAGCTTACGCGTCAACGTGAGAGATCGGCGCAGTGATTATATGCGGTAACAGAAGACAAGGAATTCATCGGAAAGTCGATCCCTCTCGAGATTGATAAACGCGTAATCGCGATAATTATCGATGACGCTTGTGCGAAACGTTTTCACCGTTGAAAGGCGTTTTGTAGACGCCGCTTTCGTATCTCTCAGTGTCCATTTTGCCGAGCTTCTCGCAAGAAAAGACAGAAATAGGAGGAAAACGTGAGCGCGCCGAGCTTCGGACATTTCAATGCAAAAGCATCTCGCCACGAGCATCCTGGCTGCTTATTTTCCTGCTGCTTTCGAACCTTCTCCATTAGTCTCGAACGTTTCTTCGCCTCTCTCCCCCCGCCACTCTCGCCGCGTCCTCCCTTTTTCTCGCAGCAAATAACCGACGAGTCGTAGAGACGGAGGAGGAGAAAAGCGCGGAAACCTTACGTTCTCTCTGCGTTCCTGAATGGATTTTTTGGGAACTTCCGGTTCGACGTTTTCGTTTGCTTGTTGCGCACAGTAAATGAATCACGACAGATCCAGAGCGCAGCATACAAATTCGAATCACAATCGAATAATTATTGTAATCGTTTCCATATTATCGTTTCCATATTAGTATTTTATTTTAATTGGTTTTATCTTTGTTTTATTTTTTTAATTTATTTTTCATTTCGATTGTATTTATAAAATATGAAACACGGGCGAGAAGTAACCCCGCGGCGAAGTCGACGAACTCGCAGTATCGTAAAAGTCATTCGAATTTATATTGGAAGACGTCGATTCTTTTATTTAAGCGAGCCCATTTCATACATCTTAATATCTGATGATATTTATGCCGACAACATCTCGAACAACATCGGGAAAGCTTCCTACGGAAAATAAATTGCGGGACGACGCAACCGCGAGAGATGCTTGCTCTGACAAGATGCATTTTATACTTAAAATAGATATCTCGTTTAATTAAGCGCCGATTCAACGTCAATTATATTCGATTATTATATTCGAAACCGATAGATTCTTATGTATAATTACGGAAAATGCTTCCAGAAAGATCTGATAATCATTATTTGAATGTTTCCCAGCTTCAAAGAGCGATTCCTCCAGGATATTTTCCAGAAGGAGTCGCATTGCAACTTATGTGATGATAATCTTGAGTTTGTGCCCGTATCTCCGCATCTCGCATTTGAAGACATCATCCCCCGAGAAAGCGATACTCTGTCTCTCTCTCCCCCTCTCTCTCTCTCTCTCTCTCTCTCCCTCCCCCCCTCTCTCTCTCTCTCTCTCTCGTAGGCTAATCGTCTCTCGCGACGTTTACACCGGCCTCATAGAACGCATCTTGAGTCTTGCGGTAATACAGTATGAGAGTAAAGCTCCTTAGGGATGTCTCTCAGGATGCCGGGAGGCATTTGTGTTCGCTACTCCACGTGCATCTTCTCTGCGCTGGTCGAATTCGAGTAAATAATGCACCAATGGACGTGCATGTAACTTGCACTACATAACTGTCCACACTAGCCTTCTAAGCGGAACTTTTTTAATCTATTGTACTCCCAACATAGCAACGCAATAAATAATTTAATAAAGTTAATAATTTATAAGTATATTTTGAGAGAGACAGAGAGAGAGAGAGAGAGAGAGAGAGAGAGAGAGAGAGAAGCATACGAATGTAGCCGAAATATAGATTCCTGGTGAAATATGAAAAACTGTCGCAGATAAAAATTGAATAAAATGTTTGTAGACTTTATTATTACAATATGCTTTATTACACATTTATTATATAGAAGGTTTTTATTAAAAGGAATTGACATGCGGACAATAAAAAAAACTCCTGTTAAAATGCGCGCACAGATTAATACTGGAATTCCTCTCGCAGCTATTTGCACGCTACGGCAATATGACATTCATGTTAAACATCGATGTTTGAAATCCAATAGAAAACGTTTTGAACGGTAGTTAAATATCTGCCAGACATGAAAAAAAACACGGGGACGACAAATTGACAGATTGATTTGCAAAAAAAAAAAAAGAGCGTTCCCATTTGCTAATGCCCGACATCGTTACTCCACCCTTGCGCTTCCTCCTCACGGCGGAACTTTTTCGCAATTTGTGCGCGTGTAGGCATAAGGTTCTGTAATGAGTTACACCAGAGATGGAGAATAAGGGATGAAAAACGGCAGAATGGTAGAGGATATAATAAAACTCGCGGCGAAATTAGTCCTCGAACGGGGCGGCAGGTCAGCCGGCAGGTCGGCCGGCAGGCGGAAGCTTTTTAATTGTGATCCCATTGGGAGCGGCCTCTACCTCGTTAATAGATTTTTTTTTCTATCTGCGAACTTTACAACGCCCGGTAGTAACTGGTAACTCACGCTGAAGAAAAGAAAGAGAGAATCCGCATTTCTCCGAAATTATCGCACGGATACATGAATGTACCGGGGGTTGTTTATCCTCCCCCCCCCCCCTCTCCCCCCATGTACCTCCATTGTGATGTTCGCATCAAAAACGAGCAATTTTGTTGCGAAAACGCACAAACGCCGAAAATATCAGTCGTTTATCCTCGCGAGCTTTTTCGTTTGTATTGTTTTTTTGCTGACATCTCGTTTACATACGTTTGTCGTGTCTGAATCACTCATTTTCGGAATAGCATAAGTACTGTTTCGCCGAATGCGCCACGATAATTTTAGTATTATCAACTTATTTTTTATTTTTCGCTCACAAAGCATGCTTTAGAATAACAAATTTCCCCCTCCCGTCCCCTTTCCGCCATTCCTCTATCATTTCCCATATCTCTTCCCCATTCGCGGTCGCGTAGAATCGGCCGTATTGCGTATTTGCGCGTGCTCGCCAAAACAAAACTATGTGAATTATTTCGATTCCATGTATACCGTGCCTTTGTAACATGATAGGTTTTCGACGTTACATCGATGCCTGCGGCCGATGTAACATCCTCGGATTTCCAGCCTTCCTCTTTCCCCCGTCCTCTTTCGCGCACATGCCACGCTCGCTTTGTTCTCGTTCTACAAGTATTCTGAAGAAGTACGATCAAATATGCAAAAGATCAGTCATTCGCTTGAATTATAAACTAGTACGATTACAATAAACGTCGAAATATGATATGAAATATGTCTCTCATGGAAGATGTAAGATGAACGATTAATCTTAGAGAAGAAACCTTTAATGTTGCATGTCTGACTGACTCATTTTTACATTTTGCTCATTAAAATAAAAGAATTAATATTATTTTTTTATTTAAAAAAATAATTATTTAACCGTACTGAATTTCAGTAAATCATTTTTTAATTATCTCTTAATGCTTTCAACTCGTTTTCTACTTGTTAATATTTAAACAAAAATGAGAAATGTATATGTTTTTAATTTTTTTATCGAATATTTAACTTTTCCGCAAATTATAAACAGATTATTGAAAAATATAAATAGCACGTCATTTGAAAATGGCATTTAATACATTTTCTTACATATATTTTAAAGATTCTTTTACAATCAATTAAAAATAAAATAAAGTTTTATATAAAAGTTCATTGAATGATAAACTACAGTGCAGAAATAGCAAACTATTTATTCACACAATAATTATTTTCAACACAGTCTGAATATAACTAATTGATTGACGTTAATGAGTTAATGTTTCCTATATTTTTAGTAAAGATCTAAATATATAATGTAATGGTATCTCTTCTTTTTCTATCCTTCTCTCTCTCTCTCTCTCTCTCTCTCTCTCTCTCTCTCTCTCTCTTTCTCCACAAAGTGCGGCAAAGGGGCAGAGCCGATCACGATTTTTCTGCAATAAAGACAATAGTTTCTCGCGAGAATCGCTACTCGCATTTACCGCAACTTTTCGCACGCGGAATATCGATAGGCATTTCATCGATCGAGCAATGATACTCGAAATCGTAGCCAGCGAGCGTCGCGCGAAGGTACATAACAGTCTGCTGGGTTGCGCATTCGGTTGGTGACCACCGCATCGACTCGCGCGTGAATTATTTCGGTTTCGCATACGACGCGGCTTTGTAACGTAATAGGTTTTCGACGTTACAACCGCGTCCGCGGCTGAGATATCGGGTTTCCAAATTGTGCCCGCACGGCAACCGTGATACTAAACCTACCTACCTCTCTCTCCCCGCCCCCTCCCCTCCTTCTCTCCTTCCTCTTCTATCATTCTATCTCCCTTCTGTTTCTCTCCCTTCCGCTCCTCCCCCCCCCTCTCTCTCTCTCTCTCTCTCTCTCTCTCTCTCTCTCTCCGTCCCCTTCCTATCTCCCTCTCTCTTTGTGCCTTTTTTTTCTATCCGTTCTATTTTATCCGGACTGCGGAGCGGAGTCGAGCCGCGTACACATACCGGATACACGGCCGCCACGAACACGCGTAACGACATTCGATTCGAGCCTGGCACTCATGATTCAGTGATACTTGCCGAACGGGGTCGCCGAGCATTTGGTCAACCCAGACGGCCGAGCCAGACTATGTGTCGCCTGTATTTTCGAATGCACCAAAATGTCATGGATCCCGACGTGCGTCCCTTCTGTTGACTCTATCGAGAGAAATTAGAACTGCCAAGGCTCGAATAAGCTTTCTAACTCTGTCTTTATTATACGTTACGAGAATCCATTTAGCAGATCTAATCCCATCAACAGTAATCGAAACTTACTTGTTCTGTCTGTCACTATACAGGTATTATATTTAGTTAAAAGAGAAGATAGGAAATAAATTAAATAATAGAAAGTAACAAGTGACATTTTTCGACAAGTAGGATCTTAGGCGCTTAATAATTTCTTTTTTAAATTTTTATGTATGTATAGAAGAGAAGATGATATTATGGTCTTTCATTTACATTTTGTACAATAATTTTGTTAATAATCAATATTTTAAATTGAAAACTTATTTAGCAATTCATCAAAATGTTGTTCAATAGATTCTAGACTCAAATTGTGAAATTTTTATTACAGTGAATATTATTTATAAAAATGTAGCGACACTGCATAATGGGTCGAAAGGAATAGGGATGGTAATATGAGCCATCACGAAAATAAATTTAGACAAATTGGTTTTATTTAAAGAAGACTCAGTATTTTGTTATAAAATTATATTATTGTTTAAAATAAGCTATTAGAGAAAAAGAACTGTAATATAAGTTTTAAAAATAGATATAAATATGTGGACTTCAATTACAAGATAGACAAACTGCGAAAAGCACAGATTTAATTTTTCCAAAAATCTTTGATTTTTTTAATTTTTTAATTGAGTTAAATTATTATCGAAGAATTACTTCAATATGAAAATCTCGAAAGCAGTCATATTACCAGCACGCTTAAAAGATTTTGTTAACAAGATACTATTATCCAATTTCACATAACTCAAAATGTATATAGTCGACTAAAATGTTATATAACAAAAAAATAATCAAATCTATATAGATTCATGTGGTAATATGCTCAAGATTAAAAAGAATGAACAAGTATATATAATTGAAAGCTAAAATGTACTTTGGAAAAATGTTGAAATGCTCGAAAGTATTAAAAATGACTTGTAATAAACGTCGACTATTGTATATCGACATATTAGCATTATTCCATAATGGCGGGCTACTAAACAAATGATTCTATAAGTAATTAATAAAATTTATCACCTGATAATTATATCACGAATAGCCATATCTACATAGTATCCATAATCACCTTTTCTTCTAAATGCAAGACAATTGTTTATATCACCAACTACGTGCTATAATTTTTTTGGATAGACTTGTAATGTAATGGCTCAAAGTCATAACTAAAATTTCCTCTTTAATCGATAATCAAATATGATAAATTAAACGCCATCAAATGTCAACTTTATTTAACTAATATTTTACATTTCTTTTTTCTTTAAAGTAGAAAAAAACTGATGGAAATACTTTAGAAAATATATATTGATAAAAATATATTAGAAGATGTGTATCAAAATTAGAATCCTTTTATTTAAAAAATTTATAGAAACGGTTTTACCGAAACTGTGATAAATTTACATTGACATTTGACGTGTACACAAATGGAAACGCGTGTACCTATTAATGTTCTTTGGTCGATTATCTATCTCTTCCAATAATATTTATTCCTAATTTATATTACAAGCAAATGAGGATGACGATCGGTGGAACCGGCCAAAACCAGTCGTTCTTTGTATTCGACGAGCTTTTATTTATTCAATGAGAGAGAGAGAGAGAGAGAGAGAGAGAGAGAGAGAGAGAGTGTGTGTGTGTGTGTGTGTGTGTGTGTGTGTGTGTGTGTGTGTGTGTGTGAGCCTACATAGGAAAATTTATGTTTTTGCGAAAAACGTAAAAGCATTATACATATACGAGAACGCGGGTTTGTCCGACCGCATTTAATAAATGGCGGTCGTGCTCGCACAGAAATGTATTGCTCGCGTAATCGTTTATACCTGCTTTAAAAAGTTATAGTTCCTTCCTACGTCAAAAAAATTCTGTCTCGCAGACGCGGAAACGACGAGGTACACAATTGCATAATTTACGGCGGAAACAAGAAAGCGGGGAAACTCCTTTTTTAATCTCGTCCGGACATGAATAAATTCACGTTTTAGCAAACACCAGCCAGATAATATACAGGGCTGAAAGCGCGAATTTGTTTTGTCACTAAGCTCTCGCGAGCTTAACGTGTACCTACGTGATTTCGAATTCAGGTGCGTTTACACAAAAGCCGCACATATCCCTACTAGAGTAGTCCTTCCTAAACAAATCTGGCATCGTAATGATTAAAATATTACCGGATCAACCTCTCGCGTCCCTTTTATCAAATGGAAGTTTCAGAAATTTTTCAAAAGGGTCCGCAATGCGAAATGACTTGCGACTCTTATTACATTCGTAGGGCACTTAATTTTCACTGAATCCGCGGCATGCATATTTAAACATTTCCGCGATACCGCAGCGGGATGCGAAGTAATGTTTTATCAGTTCGGCCATTGTGCTCACTTTTGAATCGCAGTTCTGGATGTTTAAACAGCGGTAAAATTTTGGGAAATTCACGTATGCATTTGAACGCACTGCATTGTTACGATTCGATCATTGCGAGAGCAAAAGGAAAACCGAGGAAAAACTCGTTTTTTTTTTTTCATAGAGAATAAGCGTATCAATTTCCGAAAATGTTTCTTCGCTATATATCGAGAGAGTATTCTTCATTGTGCACCTTTGATCTACGTGATCCACATTCTGTCTCGGAACTCCTCGCAGACCAAAACTTTCTCGTCGTAATGTCATAAGCTCCCGTGAAAAAGTTTCCGCTTTTCCCGGCAGGAAACGGCGCGACGAAGTCGCCGTGCAAGTCGTAGATTCGCGATTTTGTTACTTCATTATTTCTTCGAGCAAGTTCACGCTCCAATCGCAATGAGGGAAGTTCAAGCTTAATGTTGCCTCGTAGAATTTTATCGATCGTCATTACAATAAACGCTGGCTCGCTTCGGGATTCTATTATCGACATTTATTATTAAAGACGTACATATCTGCGGGACATGGAATACATTATGAAACATTATTTTATACTCTAGATTATGTGTTTTATAAGTAACAAAATAAAATACTACGATTACACCACGTTTTTCGTTATTATTTTTTTGCATAGAATATTTTTATGCAATAATAATAATAATAATAATAGTAATGTTTGTTTAATCTTAACAAAAGATCCGCGCAGAAATGTACCTTACTTCTCGGGAAAGTTTTCTTCGATAACACGTGCATTTATTCTCGCAACGTCGTGCCGTCTCGTGTTATCAGCGCAGATAACCCGTCGCGATGCGTGACGCTGCGGGCTACGTTCTCGCTTAAAATTTAATTCGAGCTCAAAGCCTTGGCTTTATGTCAGTTCGGCGGCTGTGATTGGTTGGCACCTAAGTTTAAGCTCACAGGCTTTAGTTCACCCCCGACAGCGAATGTGTGTGTGTGTGTGTGTGTGTGTGTGTGTGTGTGTGTGTGTGTGTGTGTGTGTGTGTGTGTGTGTGTGTTGCGTGCGCGTGTGTCGGCATTTAAGTGGGTATGTGACGCCCGCGTATACAGCGTAAACCGGGTCATCCCGTCGATGTTCGTAATCCGCTCTCCACAATAAATTTGCGTACATCCGCGTGATTGTTCAAAACAATGTTGTTTTCGCGTGTGAAACGTGCTCGTTGGATCCGACAGAAATACGGGCGCTCGTGTAAGATTTGTTCAAGCGCGGCATCGCGTTACGTTTAGCACAGTGACGCTTACGTCAAAAGCTACGTATATACGTTTCTCTAATTTACGTCTTGTATTTATTAAAGGAAAATTGAAATTTCAATAAAATAAATTTTCATATTAAAAATTAGGAGTATTTATCGAGGAAAAATATCGGTCTGATTGATTCAGTTTTTTGAAGGCTAGGCGATTTCGTATTAATTAACTATAGTTATATATATATATATATATATATATATATATATATATATATATTACCTATCGAAGATTAAATTTATGAAAGGGACACGTGCATTTAATCATAATGTAAGTAAATATGATTTAATTATGTTTACGATAAGCAGATTTAATCGCGTTCATCGAACCATAGTCATCGCGGGAGGTGCATCGCCGCATGCGACGTTGGGAATTATCGGCACAAGGACGGGAGATAATATACCACTAGATAATGTATTGCGTGAAAATTACATGGTACCCGGTTAACGCCGGTGTAACCCATTTAAAAGATCTCATTGCAGATACCACGAGGTGATAATGTATGAACAGATTGCTTTTGTTTTCGCGGGCAGTTCATTTTCGTCGCTTTGTCTAATGCCTTAGCCGCAAAGAATCCCTTTGGTGTTTATGCACTTGTGCGCAGGTCCACAACGATTCTACTCTACACCTCCTGTTATCTTTGTGCTACTAATTTTACCTTGTTCTGCAAGATTACATATTGAACGCGGGCGACAAAATATTAATCGCATAAAATCATAAAGCAATTTAGTTTCACGAGTCATTATTACACATTTAAAAGTTTTTACAATATTAACAGCTAGAATGGAAAATACGAGTTTTGCAGAAAAATTTATTTTTTTACTTAAAAATTAATTTTTTACATACCTCGCAGACAAAAAGAAGACTAGAAGGCAGATTAGAATGAATTTAATAGACGTTGCGGCGTGAAGCGTCTAATTTTCGCAATCACGTAGTGATTTTAAATTGTTTGCCGATTCTCTTCGCGGTCTCGTTTACGGCTCGTTACTGGTTTGCTTTTCCACCTGTGCGGACAATTTGCGGATAATGATCGTAACGGCGCGGTCAAAAAGTTCGCCGCGCTCTCTCGACGGGGACGCCGGCGACCAAAACGATAATTTATGAAAACGTCGCTTTCGGTCGCTCTGCGCGGTTGCGCGCCTACACGTCGCAATGCTCTCTCGTGGGCGTCGTTAGCGGAGTGCCGTGCCACGTATTTACGCACTAGAGAAATCAATAAACCATGCTCCGGGAAACGGGTTTAGACGAGCGAGACCGTGTCAGACGCCAGCCGAGAGAGAGAGAGAGAGAGAGGGGGGGGAGGGAGGGGGTGGAAGGGTAAAACTGAGCGCGTGGCGCGCGCTCTTCGCACGCTATCCAGCTATTAGACAATGCAAATAGTATCGTCGTCCTGTGATCGGCAATTTGGATCTCCATACCACACCTTCGACGAAAACTCTCTTTTTTGCGTAGTCACGATGGATCAGGGTTATATTTTGTTTCTCTTTGTCTTCAAAACTACGTTCAAAAATATCTCAAACATTCTTTTCTAGCCTACCTTTCCTCTCTCTTTCTCTCCATTCAAAAAATTTACGTAAATTACTAAATTTGGACGTCCGAGGATCATTTTCGCAATATCACCCTCCGCATTTTCCGTCGTTTCGCAAAACGACAAGGTAAAAAACTGGTTATTATTACGATACGTAATATCTGTGACTCGCAATATAATCCGATATGAGCGAAACCGAATGGAATATGTGGATTTACGCTGTGCTGGATGTTTACGCAAGATGTCAACATGTGAAAACAGAAGATTACGAATTTGCATTCTGAAATGTTCGACGTCGACGTCGCGGGGGTAGCGATCGGATTAAAATACAAAAGCGGAGAGAGCGCGATTCGACGAAATGGATTACATTTAGAGACGCGGGGGGACATTTGTGTAAAAGAAACAAAATCCATGCGGGAGAACGGAGATCGACGTTGCAAATTATCATATCGAGATAGTCATCGTGTGCAAAATAATGACGGGTTTTCAGGCAGATTATTAAGCTCTGATCGAGATTCCCTCATCTCGCGACGGATCGATATCGCATTTAAAATTGTTGTTTACTCCAGACACGGTTCTAGTGTTAATAATTCACGCCATTAATAACTCACGCGTAATGGGAAAATCATGATAGATTTACGTACAGACGTACATATATCCGGGCGGGAGACGGCGGAGAAATAACGTGGAAGCACGAGAAATGGTCTCTCGTCTCTCGCGTCGTCTCATCTCACCTCGTCTCGCGTTATTAGTGCCGAGGTTCATCGAGCGACGAAGCATCAGAATTGTCGTGGGTCGAGGAAGGGTGGACTTTAACGGCGGTTCTCTCGTTAAAATGCGAATACTCGACTTAACGTAAGCCATCCGGCTTAACGATTAAGTAAATACGTCCGACGGAGAATGAGCGAGGTGACCGATCAAGCGGAGGAATCAAGATGGTTTATGTCTACCTGCAGGGGGAGAGAGTGCTTATGCCGTCGTTAGTCTTAACACCGTGATTTATACTTAATATATTTAAGAAGAATTCGTAATCTATCAGAATCTTTTTTTATTTAATATTAAATATCCGAATAATTAAGTATTTAGTTGCAATTTTGAGGAAAAAAATCCAAATCAGTATCAAGATTTCTTACTATTAATATTATTTTTTAAATAATCTTCTTTATAATGCTTCACAAATTTATAAATTGCAAAGAATAAAAATGCCAAGAAATTATCATATGATTGGAAACCTTGAAAACTTTTTTGAGCATATAGGAAATACTGTATATAAATAAATATATTATAGAAATTCAAGAAAGACAATCTTTAAAATCTTTAAAAATAAAAAAATAAAAAATAAAAAAAGAAGACTTAACGATTTTTTTTCATTAAAAAAATTATAAGGAAACGATACAAAACATTTTAATTATTTTCATTCCTTTAGTAATGTTGTAAATTGACAAAAGAATATTTTAAATTCACCATTAATTCTCTATCACTTTCTTTCAGAACCATTCCATTTGTTCATTACCTTTATTAATCTTTTTAATTGTTCAACAATTGTTCAATAATTGTTCATGCAACTTTCATATAACTTTCTACAAACTTCTACAAACTTATATATTTAATTCGCGCTCTTTGTTCCTCCTAATTGTTTTTTAATAAAATTTATTTATAGTTTTATTATGATAATGTAGATATTTCTTACATTGTGAATAAATATTAAATATAAATATTACAGAGAAAAACATAAATTTATTCGCAACAAAAAATTTAGGATTCTTTATAAAGTCTTAAAGTCTTCAGTTTTCTAAATTACGATATATTCATAATAATGAACTTCTGAATTTGATATAGATTTAATTATGGATAATTTATTAAATAATCGTTAAATATTTATTTCTTTAATTCTAAGTAATTTTTAAAATGGCTTCTCTACGAAACGTCTATTCGTTAATATGCTATCCGAAAGGTTTGAATTCGGATGATTTTAAATGTTAATGATTGCAAATATTTAAAAATGGAATGAGAATATTTATTACTGCATCGGCTATAGAATGATAAAGTCGTTGATGCAAAGGTGACTTATCAAAGAGAGAGAAACTCGGGAAACTATAGATAAAACAGTGCGCTTGGGTACATTTAAATGTTTAGAGAGAAAACGATGATGACGTATTACGTACACCTTTGAAGCGGGCAAAACGGCGAAGCGAAATTTATAATTACGGGAAGCGGAGGTCGATCGTAGGAGAAGCCCGCGAGAAAAGTCGTTAGAGAAACGTCCACACGAGAACTTGAAGTGAGACGATTCCGGCGGGGCGATTTCCATCGACAAAAGCGTTCCGCTTCTCAAACAAAGGCGTCCGCATTTAATTGCGAGCCGGCCGCGTTTTCAGCAGGCCGCCTGTTGTGGTCTCTCTCTCTCTCCCGCATTGCGGAATACGGATCGCGGTGCGACGACGTCCGGGTCCGAACCGTTTCCGGAGACGCGAGCTTGCGTCGAAACGTGCAAATAAACTTCGTAACTTCGGATCGCGCCCGGCGCGAATTCGCGCGAAACGTCTATGCGTTTCCGCGACGATGGAGATTGCGTCGACGATTTAAAACCCATGTAAGAGGTGCATCGAAATTCCCGATGATAACGCCGGTGCGAAATCGATTTTCTCTATCGATGGGATCATTGCCGTTGCTGGACCGATTTTCAGATGCGGGAGACGAAAAACTGGGACACGTGAGGAGTATCTGCACATGAGCGAAAAGACAAACGCAACGCAATAATGACATCACTGTAAGAGAAGTGAGAAGGAGGGGGGAGAAAGAGAGATGGAGTCCTCAACGAGTAGTATCGCGTAGCTACTTAAAAACTTTCGGAGCTTGTCTTGTGTCCTTACTAGCTGGCACCTTGCTTACTTAGCTCGGGTCCGCAACTTACCTTCTCTCGCAGCTTCTCCATTGCTTCCCGTCCTTTCCCCTTTCCCGCTTCTCACCCCTTTCCCATCCCTCGGTACCTCTCTCTCGGTGGCTTAAGTCGAAGTTTACCTTTGTTCCCGGCGCTGTCAGTCCGATATAGTTTTCGGCTACTATCGCCGCTTCGCCGCCGGTGCATCTGTTACTATGCGCACCGGGACGTTGTAACGATATTAATCCGCTTTAGCGATGCATTTTGAAAAGGAAGGATAATCGGCGAAATCGCCGCGCTCGTTGCG